>NC_056749.1:806323876-806331376 GCF_019279795.1 Protopterus annectens | reverse complement strand
ACTTGAGGTATATTTATTTTTGATGTAAATAGAGACACCTCCACCTTTACTCTCTGTGTTGTAGATGGTCGAAATGTGTGGAAGGCATTATAACCTTGCACTGTTGGTGTGCTCTCTGTGCCTTTAAACCATGTCTCATTGGCTGCACAGACATCAGCATTCTCTAGGGTGAAAACACATTCTAGGGAATGGAGTTTTTTGTTTAGACTCCTAGCACTGAACCTTAACACCTTTAAATTTTTTTGTTTTTTATTTGGTGTGTTGGCAGTACTTTCAGTTTGGCGTTGCCTAAAAAAGACTCAATGGGGAAGGACAATGTTTTAGTTAATATTCAAAAGCCTAGAGGGAAGAGGTATAGATCATCCTTGGCAAAGCACCATTGTCTGTTGACCATCTCCTTCCTGCTGACAAATATTGCACCCCCTTAGAATGACACCAGAATCTAAGCCAATTATTGACATCAGTAATCTTTTGTTTATATTGTTCATAGGCTCAAAAGTTCATAGGTAGGTACTAAGCTATCGGCCCAAGGGCCTAAGTAAGCCTAGCCAACAAGGTTCCCTGGCTTACGCCACCCAAGAAAGTTATTTTCCTATGCCCCTGTCGAGCAGAGCCACAGAAATGATCCCCGGGATGTATTTCCTATTTCCCATCCACATATCAAGATTTTTCTTGAAGAGTTTTAATGAGGAACTTTGCTTGACATAGATAGGTAGCTTGTTGCAAAGTACGGGAAGTCTCTGGCACAGGAATCTATCCCTCCAGCATGTCCTGTTTATTGTGGTGACAAGGTTTAGATCCCTAGAGCATGTAGCTCAGAGGGATTGGGATTTCTTTAGGTGTAGCATGTCCAACAACTCTGGGTTTGACATAGCTTTATATGTTAGTCAGAGATCACCTCAGAGTAGGTGATATGCTGTGGAGTAAAGCTGGAGGTTTTTGAGACAGTCAGTGTAGGGCGTCTGTTTGAGGCCAGTAATCCTCTTTGTGAGGTACTTCTGTGGTCTTTCCAGCTGCTGCAGATGTTTTGTGAGGTACATTCCAAAAGTGGCATTGTACTCTATAATGGGTCTAATGAGTGTGGAGTAGAGGGGAACAATGACCTCTTTTTTTCTAGATGAGAACCCTTTTGTGATGAGGTGTGCCACGTAGAAGGATTTCCTGACTACTGTGACAATGTGAATATCAAAGAAGAGACTACTGTCCACCTGGGTCCCAGGTCTCTTATCACACATTTGGCATTAAGAAGACTGCCGCCTATGTGGTAGTTCATGGGTACAGAGTTTTTACCAAAGGGGATGACAATGCACTTTTTGGCATTGAGCTTGAGGCCAATGCTCTGACACCAGGCACCCGTCTCAGTGAGGCCCTTCTGTAGGATGTCCGCATCATCTGGGGACTCAAATATAGCTCCTAGTTTGCAGTAATCTGTGAACTTCATTAGCCAAAGGCCTTCTGTGTTAGCCTGTACTTCAGAGAAGTAGATACCAAACAGGAGAGGTCCCAGGACTGATCCCTGTGGTACTCCACTTGTCACTGGTTTGAAGTCAGATTTGGAGTCTGCAACTTTTACAGTGTGGGTTCTGTCAGTGAGCCAATCAGCAACCCATCTTGTGATGTAGGGATTTATACCTAGTTTAGTGAGTTTAGCTATAATTCCAGAATGGGGGATGGTGTCAAAAGCCTTGGCGAGTTCAAGATAGGCTGTGTGAACCACCTTACCCTCATCTACAGCTTTGGTGACTGGCTCAAAGAAGTTGATCAGGTTCAGGAGGCATGATCTTCCTTTCACAAACCCGAACTGGATGGGGCCCAGAGTTTGGAAGTTACCAATACCTTTATTTATGAGTTCCATGATGATACATTCCATGGCCTTACAGACCAGGGTCATCAGGCTAATAAGGCGATAGTTCCCGGGATCAGTGGTGGCTCCCCCTTTGTGGAGTGGGATAACTGTTGCTGTGTGCCATTCAGTGAGCACAAAGCCTGATGTGAGACTATGATTGAACATGGTGCTTAGGTGGGGAACCAGTTCGTTCTGAAGTTCATGTAAAATGCAGCCTCAGATGTTGTCCAGTCCCATGGATGCTGTGTTTTTAGCTTTAGAGAGTGCAGCTTTTACCTGCATAGTTGTGATTACAGGGACTCTGCATTCTTCTGGTATAGATATGGGCCCTTTAGGGGGTGAGAGGGGGGGTGAAGTTAGCACTGAACCTATCTGCCAGGATGTTGGCAATATCAGTTGGTTCTGTAATTTTCATGCTGTTGTGCTGTAACTCAGAGCAGATCTGGGAGTTGCCATTGAGATTTTTGACATAGCTATAGAATGCTTTGTGGTTGTCCCTAGAATCAGTGGCAATTTTGTTTTTGTAGCTAGCTTTAGAGGATCTTATAAGGGATCTCAGCTTCTTACTGAGGCTGACTAGGAAACTCCTCCACTCATGGAATTTTGCTTTCTTTTGCAACAATTTCTTCCTTCTGTTGTAGAGTTTGTTTATGGCAGGGGACCACCAGATTGGCTTCCTTTTTGTAGAGGACAGCGTCTTCATTCTGTTTGGGATAGCTCAATCCATGCACTTGTGTAAGTGCTTATAGAGTACATCTGTGTAGGATTCAGCAGTCGTAACTGTATTGTCCATCTGCATGGGTGTCACGAAGTTCACCACTTCTGTCTTAAGAAGCATGAAGTTGGCTTTGGAGAAATTTTTTACCATGATTTCCTTAATGGCGCTGGGGGTGGGGTGTGGATATCTAGGGTGATTGGCTTATGGTCAGATCAGACCAACAAGAAGTTGACTTCAGGTGTGGAACACTTGTCACTCATGTTGGTAATGACTAGGTCTAGGATATTGTTGCCCCTGGTGGGGGTGTGGATAAGTTGATCCAAGGCACTGGAATTTATGAATTCCAGGAAGCGTTGAGTGAAGGAGTTGGTACATGAATAGTTTTCCCAGTTAATGGCCCACCATTGAAATTGCCCATTATTAGGGTGTTTGGGTGAACCCTAATATTTTCCAGTATATCAAGAAAAGATGAGTGGGAATCCTGGGGCATGGTGGGGGATCTGTAGCAAGCTACAATTTGGATTGCAGTTTTACCCAGAGTTAGTTGCACTTGGGTAACCTCGGATGCATTATGCTGAGCAACTAGCCTGGCGGTGTGGATATCCTTAATGAATATGGACACACCTCTGCATTTGGTGTTCCGGTCCAGGTTAGGTGACCAAAAAATGTGGTATGAGTTATAGCCTGGTAATGCAGGGGTGCTCTCTGGAGCCTAGAACCAGGTCTCAGTCACTGCACAGATATCTATGTTCTCCATTTTAAGGAGTGCCTCGAGGGAGTGCATTTTGAGATTTGGACTTCTAGCATTGAGTAGCATTACCCTCAGTTTTTGCTTGCCTGTTCCTGTTATGGTGGTGAATCTGTCATTTGAACCTTGCCTAAAAAAGGCACTATAGGGGCAGCAAGACCCTTAGCCATCCTTGGAGAAGGTAAGATATTACTCAATACTAGGCCAATACCAGCCTGGGTCACATATTCCAAACTCTCCAAGATGTGTCTCTTCATATAGTCTAGGGAGATACTTTTCACATCATTCACACCCACATGGATTATAACTGAGTCATACTGGTACTTGTCGTGCAATGACCTTAGTGCATACATAATGTGGTGGAACTTGGCCCCTGATAAGCAAATGACCATGTCTTTCTCCTTACCCAGACTCGTGATAGGGACATCTGTGTGTCTCACAATGGAGTCACCAATGACCAGAATATTAGATTGTGTGGTGGCTTCTAAGGGTGTTTGTTATGTTTACTTCATGTAGGAAGTATTTGGTGTTTAGGAGGGTTACATTTTAGTGTTTCAGCATATGTGGGTCTATGTGTCTGCTTTGAATTGTGTGTGTGTTAGGTGCAGAGTGTGTACTACTGACAACCGTATTGATGCTAGAAGTGCTTTTATGTGAGAGCTTTGTGCCCACTGACATTGTACGAATACATCTCTCATATACCATATCAGTTTAAGAATAAACTGGTTGTCAGTAAACGTGAGGCAGTTTTGTTATTGGTTCAGGATGCCCATTTCCACCAAGTTGGTAATGGAGATAGTGGGAAATTTCATATCCATAGCAACAGACCCGTTTTTTATTGAGAGGTGGCAAGTTGGCATAGTGGTTAAGGTGTTTACCTTACAGACGCAAAGTGCAGGATTTGATTCTCACATGGGGTAATACGCTAGGCTTAAAATGGTCCACAAGGACAGTTAGCCTTGTACTAATCTATAAAGCTGTGATTAGAGATTTGGACTGAACTGAACGTCAACTATACTTCCAGAATGAAGTCTTTGGACAAAAGCATGTATCTGCAGTAAATCACATTAAGAGTGGTACTGGAGTGTATGCATGCACATTTTATTGAAGCTGCAGACCATTACAGAGGGATCAGGGTTTTTCTCGCAATTCTATATAAGTATCAGGGTGCAAAAGGTCACACATTCACCTTTTGTGCAGAAGGCCTTGTGTTCTATTCCCACACCAAGCAGATTGATTACTGACACTGCATTGCAACAAAAGGGTGGTGCTGTACTTTTAAGTGTGCTATCCTTTGGATGAGATGTTAAGCGGATGCCCTATCTGCTTGAGTCAGTGGTAGCTCTGTCGGATGTAAAAGATCCCATGGCACATGTTGAAAAAAGTATAGGAAGTTACCTGATGCCCTTGCCACATTTCCCAATGTAGTATAAATACCACCTACAATTCTTCTTGAGAGCAATATTAATGCCTTTTGAGTTTTATAGATTATAAAGATTCACTGTCATAATCTATAAGCTCTTAACAGCCTTATTTCACAGATTTTTTGTATGGATGGTCTTGTACTTCCCTCACTAAAGTAACAACAGGTAGTTGGGAGTTAGCACTCAATATGATGGCTCTTGAGTATAAGAATCATAATATATAGTTTGTATCTCCCATACAAAAATGTTCCTCATCACAACACATGGCAGGAGCATGAAGTCACATGCATATAAAACACAGATATAAAAAAATGATATAGCCCAGTGGATGTGATATAACAGATGCATTGAAATGCCTTGGTATCAGGCAAATACACTGTCTTCCTATGTAGAAACAATGGACCCATGTCTGTGAATGTCTCAAAATACTATAGAAGACAGGTTTGTATGTTATACTGACCAAAGTACTTACCTGTCTAATGTACTGACCACAGTACTTACCTATCTAATATACTGACCAGAGTAATTACCTGTCTAATGTACTGACCACAGTACTTACCTGTCTAATGTAAAACATCAGCAATGGGCCCCATTATTATGCAGTGTTCAGAAGTTTCTTCTCTGAAAAATATATAGTGTGCCAGAGATTGATATGGACTGCCAATATTCGCAAATGCTCACTACTCTAATGATATGTGGCAAAGTTTGCAAGTCTTGCAGAGCAAGCCAGCTGTAATGATGTAGTGGCAAATAACCTTCCAGTTATCCAGGTTTGGGTTCATTTATGCAGCATAGGTACCTGTAAGTGCTGTCAGGGTAAAGAAAGTGTAAGGCTTTGTCTGCATACCTCTGAGGGAAGGGATACTGAAAATGTGCTAGAGAGAGGCTGCTGTTTTCTGAGGACATGAGCCTTGATTAAGCTCAAAACCATGGACAGCAGCTGGACTTAATGAATGGTAGGACTTGACAGGGTTTTGTCATTTTAGGAGGGGGATAGTTTCACACACCTAAGGAAAGGCCTAGCGCTAATTGCTCACTCTCACTATCTGAATGATGCAGTCACATGGCACTGTCTCAAGCCATCTTATATGAGCACCAGTGGTAGCTGCTTAGCTCAGTCTCTTTATATACCCAGGTAATGACCCTGACACAGAGGGTTAAACACCTAATTTCCACTGAATAACTATGCTATCAGGTAGCAGACGGCTTATGGGAGATGCCTAATGCCTAACCCATGTAACCTCCATGAATCTGCAAAAAATAAATATATTTTAAAAAACAGGCTTACAGAGGAGTATCCATATGCTGCAGGACTTACCACCTGAGTGAGAGACAGCAGAGTTGCAGAAACCTGTGTATTGCAGGTATGCCTATAATATTTCTGGTAATTAGAATGCTATGCAGTATGATTAGGCCTTGATACACATGCAGCTTTTACTTGTCAGTAATGTCAGTAGTGTGAGCAGTATTAGAGCACCTGTGTAAGGAAGTGTGCATCAGCAAATCAGCAGTGATGTAGTGTGAGCAGTATTAGAGCACCTGTGTAAGGAAGTGTGCATCAGCAAATCAGCAGTGGTGTAGTGTGAGCAGTATGAGGGTGCCTGTGTAAGGAAGTGTGCATCAGCAAATCAGCAGTGGTGTAGTGTGAGCAGTATGAGAGCACCTGTGTAAGGAAGTGTGCATCAGCAAATCAGCAGTGGTGTAGTGTGAGCAGTATGAGAGCACCTGTGTAAGGAAGTGTGCATCAGCAAATCAGCAGTGGTGTAGTGTGAGCATTATGAGAGCACCTGTGTAAGGAAGTGTGCATCAGCAAATCAGCAGTGGTGGTGTAGTGTGAGCAGTATGCGAGTACCTGTGTAAGGAAGTGTGCATCAGCAAATCAGCAGTGGTGTAGTGTGAGCAGTATGAGGGCGCCTGTGTAAGGAAGTGTGCATCAGCAAATCAGCAGTGGTGTAGTGTGAGCAGTATGAGAGCACCTGTGTAAGGAAGTGTGCATCAGCAAATCAGCAGTGGTGGTGTAGTGTGAGCAGTATGAGAGCACCTGTGTAAGGAAGTGTGCATCAGCAAATCAGCAGTGGTGTAGTGTGAGCAGTATGAGGGCGCCTGTGTAAGGAAGTGTGCATCAGCAAATCAGCAGTGGTGTAGTGTGAGCAGTATGAGAGCACCTGTGTAAGGAAGTGTGCATCAGCAAATCAGCAGTGGTGTAGTGTGAGCAGTATGAGAGCACCTGTGTAAGGAAGTGTGCATCAGCAAAACAGCAGTGGTGTAGTGTGAGCAGTATGAGAGCACCTGTGTAAGGAAGTGTGCATCAGCAAATCAGCAGTGGTGGTGTAGTGTGAGCAGTATGCGAGTACCTGTGTAAGGAAGTGTGCATCAGCAAATCAGCAGTGGTGTAGTGTGAGCAGTATGAGAGCGCCTGTGTAAGGAAGTGTGCATCAGCAAATCAGCAGTGGTGTAGTGTGAGCAGTATGAGAGCACCTGTGTAAGGAAGTGTGCATCAGCAAATCAGCAGTGGTGTAGTTTGAGCAGTATGAGAGCACCTGTGTAAGGAAGTGTGCATCAGCAAATCAGCAGTGGTGTAGTGTGAGCAGTATGAGAGCACCTGTGTAAGGAAGTGTGCATCAGCAAATCAGCAGTGGTGTAGTGTGAGCAGTATGAGAGCACCTGTCTAAGGAAGTGTGCATCAGCAAATCAGCAGTGGTGTAGTGTGAGCAGTATGAGAGCACCTGTGTAAGGAAGTGTGCATCAGCAAATCAGCAGTGGT
>NC_056749.1:806213876-806318876 GCF_019279795.1 Protopterus annectens | reverse complement strand
ATAGTAATTTACAGGGAGTAATGAGAATAAATTCAGTGTTTTTAGAAGTGGTCTAGTACAGTTGTGGGGGACAGGGGAGGGGCTTATCCTGGGTTGTTACAGGAGCAGAGCTAGGAGTTAGCAAGGTGGGTTTTTAGATGCTTTTTAAACTGTATAGATGTGGAATTGGTCACTAGTGAGTTTGGCAGGCAGTTCCAAAGCTTAGAAATGTAGTTGGCGAAGAGGGCTTCACCTGCTGAGTTTTTCCTTTGGTGACTTGGGGGAGAAGTTTATTGTTAGAGCAAAGACATCTAGAAGCAGAGTGTGGTTGAATAATGTCTTTGAGGGCTGGGGTCTTTTTTGGGTGGTGAAGAATTTTATGAGCTAAGGTTGGTTGATTAAATTGAAGGAGCAGAGGGAATTCAAGCCAATCAAGTTGTCTGACTGATAAACAATGATGTGACTTGTAGGAAGCATTGCTGGCAAATTTATAGATTTTATTGTGGCAGGCTTCAAGCTTTGCAAGGTCAGCTTTGTGGAGGTTTGCTAGGACTAGGGATGCATACAGGAGTGTTGATAGAAGGAGTGTCCTGGAGATTGTGATTTTTGTACTGCTTGTCAGAAATTGGCTATTTCTGTATGGGTGGCCAAGTTTCTTGTGAACTTTTTTGATGATGCGGTTTATATGGAGATTGAATTTCAGATTATTGTCAATTATAACCCCTAGCAGCTTGGTATAGGGAGTAGGAGTGATCATGATTCTGTTTTTAGAATGATGTGAAATGTTGAAGAAGAAGAAGTATTTCTAGTGGGGTAGAAGAGCATAAGTTTTCTTTTATTAGGATTTAATATAAGCTGGGAGTTGGTTAACCAAGTTTCCACAAATAAAAAGGAGTCTTGGGTGACAGATTGAAAGTCATTGAGGGCAGAGGCTGAGCAGATCAAATTGGAGTCATCAACATATTGAATCATGCTGGCAAGGGGAGTGGCGGAGTGAAGCCGATTGGTAAAGAGAGAGAATAGAAGGGGTCCAAGGATGGAGCCTTGTGGTACCCCTAAAGTGACTGGGAGGAGGGGTGAGAGGATTTTTGCCAATGGATGGCTTGTTGTCAAGATGTTAAGTCGCTTTGAAACCAGGAAGTAGCAGTATCTCTAAGGTTATGGGAAGAGAGGACATTAATGAGTCTGCTGTGGTTGACCATGTCAAAGGCCTTTGACAGGTCATGGAAAATGGCTGATACAAATTGGGAGTTGTTTCTGTATTGCTTAACTATGTTTGTGAAGGATAGTAGGCCTGTTGTGGTGCTATGTTCAGGGTGAAAGCCATGTTGAGTATGGGAAAGGAGATTGTGTAATAGGAGGTATTCTATGAGATGGGAGTGTATTACTTTTCCCAGGATTTTAGACAGGCGAGAAAGGATAGCAGTGGGGGCAATAATTAGTAAGTTAACTGGAGCTACTGCCTTTGTGGAGAGGCAAAATGTGAGAGAAATTCCATATAGTGAGGACATATGCTTCAGTTACTGATCTATTGATAAGTATGTTTATTGGGTAGGAGATTGCGTCTGAGGCATTTTTCAGATATTCTGAAGGGAGATTATCAGCAGCTAAGGTGGTTGGTTTTAGTTTTTTCAGTATTTTTTTATATAATGGGTGGGGACTGGGGTTGACTTGAAATGGCTTGTGTTATTTTGTGGGGGTGTATTATGGTTTGGTACAGGGGGTGTAGGGTTAGACATAGTCAGGTTGTTGGCTTGGGTGTGAATGGATTCTGTGAACTAAGTGTTGAATTGGGTGGCCATGTTCCCAGAGGTGTTAGCAGGTTTTGGAGTGCAGGAAGTGGTTTTACCAGGTTGCAGTAGATTATTAACGGCAGCCCAGAATTTTTTTGTGGTTGTTTTGATGTTTGGTTTGGATGTAGTGGTAGTAATTGGATTTGTCAGCTTTAATTGATTTTTTAACTTTGTTTCTAAGTTCAAGGAAATGCTGTTTAGTAGTGCTGGGTTTGTTCTTTTGGAACTGCAACCAGGACTTATCCCTGACTTTGAGTAAGAATATGGTTTCTTTGGTTAACCAGGGTGTGTAATTGGATTTGACTCTAATGTTTCTAGGTGGGGCATGGGTGTTGAGAATATCAAGGAAGGTGTTGCTGAAGCAGACTACTGTCTTATCCAAGGGCAGTTATTTGAGGTGTTCCGAGTAACAATTTTTAAGGGCAGAGATAAAATTATTAGGATGAACATTTTTTTCATCCTAATTGTATGGAAGGCAGTTTGATGTGAATGATGATTGAAATCTCTTAACTGAAAAGTTGGGGAGTGGTCACTCAGACTGCCAGTGAGGCAGTCTGAGTGGAATGATAAGTGGGGAGAATAAACTAGAATTCAGTCTATTATGGATTCCCGTTTAGAGGTTTTATCCATCCTGGTGGGAGATGTGATGACTTAGGCAAAGCCGCACAGGTTAAAGTATGTCTAGTGAGAGTGGGAGAGGAACAGAAAAGCCAATCAATATTAAAGTCTCCCATTAGGATGGTCTCTTGGGGGAGAGATGTGGTACACCATTGGAGTAGATTTTCCAGAATGGCAATTTTGTTGCCTGGTGGAATATATCCACCTATTATATTTAGATGTTTGCTGGAGTCAATGGTTAATTTGGTTAGAACTAGCTTAGCATTTGCAAGGTCTGAGTTGGTGGTATCGAGGAGGTCAAGAGACAGGTGGTCTTTGTATAAAATAGCGACACCTCCTTTTTTGTTTATTCTGTCTTTCTGTAAGATATTGTAGCCTGGGGGAGTGATTTCATTATTGTTGATGTCTGGTTTTATCTATGATTCTGTTAACATGACTATATCTGGAGAACAATGGAATAGTACTGCGTGTAGATTATGGGTTTTATTAACCATGCTTCTTACATTTATGTTGAGGAGGAATAGGAATGATGTTTTCCTTTGGTGAATTAGTGTGAGGTTAGGATGAGATGTGTTGGGTAGTGAATCACGGGTGAATGTGGGACTAGGATTGGGATGGATGTCTCCTGCTAGTTTTAACTGTTTGATTAGGTGATAAAGGAGTTTGTGTAGTTTGTATAGGAGCTTAGAGAATCAAAGGGAGCTTGGAGAATTAGTTAGTGGTGGAAGGAATGTGAGTGTGTGAAAGTCTGTATTAGTGGTGTGGAAGAGGGTTGGGACAATATGCAACAGCTGAATATTATGAGGTGGTGTAGGTGTTGAGGTATGGCATGATTAATGGATGAATAGTGTGTTATAGAGGAGTTTCGTATGAGGAGAAGTTATATAGCAGGGGCAGGAGAGAGTAGGAAGTAAAGAGGAGTAGAGTTATTTCTAGAGATGTCATACTTGGGATGTTCTATTATGTGCACTTGTTAGTGGTTGTAGGATGTGTTCTGTGTATTAAGGGTTAATGTGAAGTCAATGGGAGTGGGTGTCTTAGATGGAAAAAGTGGGAAGGATTAGGTGGGATTGGTACTTGGGTTGTAGGCATGGTTCTGGTTAAGTATAAATGTAGGAGTATTGGGGGTGGGTGAGAATTGGGGATACGGTAGGGGAGCGGAGTGAGCCCGAGCACAGCGAGGGTGAATGGAGCAGGTTGAACCATGAGGCTGGTGGTAGAGTTAAGAAAAACAATCAGCTGCATAGTATACAGGCACGTAAGTTAGCTATGATTTAGAGGCCTGTTCTATGCTGCCCTTAAATTTAATAAAGAATATCAGGACTGTGTAGGATGTTGAATGACATGTCCTGTTAGACTGGGTAGAATAATTTGCAGTTTAACTCAGTGTATGGACCAGATTTTGGGGTGGGTTCAAGAGGGAGATAGCAACCAGGATGTGTGCACTCTACAAAGAGGCTTCCTTAAGAGATAGCAATAAGCGGCTATGTTATCAGTTTAAATATAGAAATATACACTGTTGCTGGGCTAAAAACTTCAAGTTGCAGGATTAAATGTTGCTTTCTGATAGGTGTAGGGTGGACTTCCTTATCAGGAGTGTATTTTGCTGAAGGGTCTGCGCAGTTAAGAGTGACAGAAAACTGTTGTTGGGCTATAAACTTCAGGTTGCAGGATTAAATGTTGCTTAGACGCACACACACACACACACACACACACACACACACACACACACACACACACACACACACACACACACACACACACACACACATTCATATTACAGTGCGGATACGGGAATATTACCTTTTCCTCACTGTAGTGCGATTTCGGTGTGAGAATATTAAAGTAGGGGGATGGGGGTGCAGGGTGGCTTGCCCCCTGCATAAAAGTAGATTTATTTATCTTTTTAATGCACTTTAACGAAAGCACTTTTTCGGTGAATGCGCTTTCATTAAAATGTGTTCAGTGATTGTGGATTCGGACTATTGAATAGTCCTAGATCTATATATGTATATATATATATATATATATATATATATATATATATATATATATATATATACATATATATATATATATATATATATATATATATATATATATATATATATATATATACATAGGTTCATAGGTGTGTACTAGGCTAATGGCCTTGGAGCCTACCTCTGTCGAGTAGAGCTGCTGGAGTGATCCCCGCAGTGAATTTTCTATTTTCCATCCACTCGTCAAGATTTCTCTTGAAGAGGGCCAGTGAGGTGCTCTGTTTGACATGTATGGTAAGTCTATTCCATAGCATGGGCAGTCTCTAGGTTATGAACCTGTCCCTCCAGCACGTTCTATTGATTCTGGTAATGAGGTTGAGGTCTATGGAGCATGTGGTGTGGAGGGAATGGGATTTCTTTAGATGTAGCATTTCTAACAGAGCTGGGTCAGACAAGGCTTTGTAAGTCAAGCAGAGATCTTCTTTAAGTAGGTGATATGAGTCAGAGAATAATTGGAGTTTTTTGAGTCTGTCCATATAGGACAAGTGTTTAAGGCCTAGGATGCTCTTTGTGAGGTACTTTTGCAGCCTCTCCAGTTGTTGCAGGTGTCTAGTGTGGTACATGCCAAATGGGGAATTGTACTCGATGATTGGCCAAATGCGGGAAGAGTAGAGGGAGACAATGACCTCTTTCTTCCTGGATGCAAAACCCTTAGTAATGAGATGTGCCACATAGAAGGACTTTCTGACCACAGTGGCAATGCGGTGGTCGAAAGAGAGGTTGCTGTCAACCTGTGTCCCAGATCTCTTATAATGCCTTCTGTGTTCAGTGGACTACCATCGATGTGGTAATTCATGGGACCCGGGCTTTTCCCAAAGGGGATGATGACACATTTTTTGGCATTGAGCTAAGGCCATGATTCTGACACCAGTCATTGGTCTCAGTGAGGCCTTCCTGTGGGATGTCAACATCACATGGGGAGTTAATAATAGCTCCCAACTTGCAATCGTCTGCGAACTTTGCCAGCCAGAGTCCCTTCGTGTTGGCCTGGACTTCAGAGAAGAAGATACCAAAGAGGATATATATATATATATATATATATATATATATATATATATATATATATATATATATATATATATATATATATATATATATATATATATATATATATATATATATATATATATATATATATATATATATATATATATATATATATATATATATATATATATATATATATATATAAAATATGTTCAACATGTATTATGTTTACCAGACACTGTAGCGATCACATGTGCAATAAATGTTACAGATTATAATATGTTCTAAGTGGAGAAAATTTTTTTTCTCCTATGTCATTGATAAGGTTTATAAGCTTTAACTATGCATGTAGTCCAGTAGACTAGCATACATTTCCAATTGCCCCAAAGCACTGTCTGGTTAACTGACTTGCTCAAGGTTGCGAATTAGTAAAATGAAGGTGGAAGGATTTAAGCCCTGTACCCTTCGCACAGAAAGCATCTCATTAATAAGTCAGAGCTTTAGTCCTCTTTGTTTATATAGATATTGGAAGTATACATTTGTGCTATCACTGATGTACTATTACCAAATAGCAGCTATTATTATCTGTATTCTTTGGGTCAATTTCTGACTTTTTAACCCAGGTTGTTTTGTCAGGCTGTTCAAAGTGAAGATGCTGGACTTGTGGATAAAGACATGCAATACAGCTGCATTCAGCTGTAGTTTGTATTCTACCCCTGAATCCTTGTGAGATACATGTATTATGCATGATCTATTGTATTCTAGTTTGTATTCTACCCACGAGTCCTTGTGAGATACATGTATTATGCATGATCTATTGTATTCTAATATGTATTCACAGTGTACTTTGATGCCACTGTATTTGTAGTTTTATACACACACACTGTACAAGTGTAAACTGCCACACGTTTTATTGTTACTCTATCCATTTATGTGCAAAAATATATGAATAGCACAATAGAACAGGGCAAACAAAAAGGGTATGCATCCTTTTAAAGTCATAAAAGTGCATGCTGCCTTTTGACAGTATACACCCATTCAGTCCTATGCAAAGTGTGGGGCTGTTTTCACTTGGGAGGTAAGTGGTGTGCATGGGTCTGCTACGCATTATTTTACTTATAGATAATATTCATTAAACATGGGGTTAATAAACTGTTTATGCAAACATAATGCTACTTGAATATAATCCATTTTACCTGTTTATGCCACTACTGGGAGAGCACCAAGCAACACATGTATCCTGTTATGTATTCCTATAACCTAGCTTACAAATATGCAAGATGAACTCATGTGTGGTCAGGTAATATTTTAATTATAACCTTTCAGTTCCTGCATGTATACCTACATTTTATGAGATACATGGTAGTACGGTTACTGTTACTGCTTAGGACTGCTTTGTGGCACTAACATTAAAGTTATCCTGTGAGTAACAATATGAAATGTTTGGACCCGATAGATTGAGTCCCGAAATGTGGAGACTGAGTAGCTGAAAGAGTCGACTTACATATACTAAGTCCAACATGCGATTTCTCCAGATATTCCCTTTCTCTCAGGTATGGCAATCTGAGAGTTGGTATACATATGTGTGGGGTATGTGGGGAGATTGCACCCCCCCCCACACACACACACACTTGTGGGGTGCAGAGGGCAAGCTGCCCACGCAAAAAGAAGTTTTAAAGAGAAGAGTGATTTTTGAGATTCCCTCTTCTCAAGGTTTTGGTCTTTTTTTTCCGGCTTTTTGGCACTTAGCATTTTGAGTGCCGACATTTCGATAGGGATCCTAACTTGTGCATACAATAAGTGCATTACTAATATGTAAGAACCTTTACCAGCTCTCCATTGCACATTATATTACACTGTTCAGTATAATCATATCGCTCATGCTAGCACATATAGTATAGAAATACGCAATCTAGGGATTTTAACCTCATCTGCAACATAAATAGGACATGTTAAAGAGACAGGCATGTGTCTCAGAGACTACTGCATCTCTTGAACAGGCTTCCTGTCCATGTAAAGCAGAGTTCTTCTCTAACCAAATTCAAGCATAACTTGAATAAGTGGATAGGAAATTTAAAATTTACCCTGGTCTGGCACCCACATCTCTAAAAGATAGAAGCAGTCTGTAATGCCTGAACACCGATTGTCCAAGACTATATCCAACCCTTAAAGTTAATCTGGAGTATCAAATCATACCAAATCAATTGGGAAAGCATAGTTAGGCTTAAAAAGGCCCCTGAGCCATTATCCAAGTGGTCACTGATAAACCTAAGAGTGAGATTACAAGTCAATATTGCTGCTCACAGAGGAAGACTTGGCAAACTGCTGGGAGGCCCAATCCTCCCCTATACACTGGAAGGCCCGATCCTCACCTATACGCTGGGAGATCCAGTCCTTCCCTATATGCTGGGAGGCCCAATCCTCCCCTGTATACTGGGAAGCCCAATCCTTCCCAATATGGTGGGAGGCCCAATCCTCCCCTCTATATGGGGAAGCCCAGTTCTCCCCTATATGCTGGGAGGCTCAATCTGCCCCTATATGTTGGGAGGTCCAATACTCCTCTATATGCTGGCATTATTCAAAAAGACATTGTGAATTCTTAGGCATGAATATTTCATAAGATGTGTTTACATTTCTTGATAAAGTTGTCACACCCTCTTGTATCCTGCGCATTCATCAACTCTGGACATGACTCATTGCTCTGGGCTTCACTTCAAGAATGGCCTACCTCACACATGCGTGCCATCTTCATGCTTCCTTTGAAGAGGGTGGAACAAGCATAGCTTGCTCTGTAGTTTGCAGATCTATAGTTTGATGCTTTTTTAACATGCACCCCTTAGCAGTTCTGTTACATTTACCATTGTTCACTCTTCAGGCAACTCAGCCCAAATAGTAATTCTGAATGCCTTCGTCCTAGCAATATCATAAAACAAAATGTATACTTAAATTATAGCACCTTCTTGGTGGAGTTCTATTTGCATCCCAGGAGCCTGGGATCTGATTAGTGGCCCCAGTGCAGGGGGACCACTGCAGGGAGTGAGAGGAGTGAAGGAGAATGA
The DNA here is from genome assembly GCF_019279795.1 of Protopterus annectens. Taxonomy (NCBI): domain Eukaryota; kingdom Metazoa; phylum Chordata; order Ceratodontiformes; family Protopteridae; genus Protopterus; species Protopterus annectens. The sequence goes on along the minus strand of NC_056749.1, from coordinate 806,310,398 downwards.
CCTGCTCATCTCTTCTCTAAGGAAGGTGGCATTTCCCTGCTCACTGAGGCACACAGGAAGGTATGATCTTCCTGATGGAGACTGGAGAGACCACTGCCTGTGTGCAGAGGGTGGGGACAGAGATGCTTAAAGGCACACCCCCCTTATACAGTTGAGGGACAACTTTGCAAGAACCCCATTGTACATCATCGTCCTGGTGTCTTGTTGAAGTGGGCACGTTAAGGCCAGGAGAAGAGCAGACAAACAGTAATCCTCCCCTGGTGGTTGACTGGATGATGGTCACTTACAGTCAGCTGTCAAGCACTGAAGTAATGAATGGGCTGATGGTCTGAGAGTGGGTTGGATGGTCAATAGGCAGTGCATTCAAAAGTCACAGGAAATGTAACTAAATTATAATTCTTATACATGTCTACATACATGCACTACTGAAACGACAAAAATATATCATTCACAAAGCACAGTTAAATAGACATAATGCAAACATAAAAATCACTTAGTGCAGATTTATAAACTGCTAAAGAAGGGGTTTTAGTACAGATGGAGGCATGGTATCCAGCAGAACAAACTCCATAATCAGAAATACTTACTCAAATATTTATACAAGAGGTGGTAGCTGATAAAAATTCCAGCAGAATAAAACCAAACCCTAAGACATTCCCTAAGCAAGTCATCATTCTTAGTACAAAGGATGACGGATTGGTCACCCTGTGTACTTCAGTATCTAAAAGAAAACAGGTTTATTATTTTTAATCTACACTGATAAGCATACAGTGAGAGATGCTGAGCATGTTCATTAAAATGATGTTGAACTCTTTCAGGTTTCTTAATACCTGACACTGCACAGCAAAGCAAAGAGAAGTGCCATACAATGGATGTGGCCTTATAAAACATTTAACAATAGAAGGAAAACGTCAGGCTATCACAAACTGAAGACACACAAAACTGAATTAACTGTCCTGGTTCCCTTAATAGTAACAACCTCAACATGCTTACTGAATTTTAACTTTTATCACTGAATAGCCCTCGATATATAGAGGTGTCAGTTTCAGGTGAGTACAGGAAATTAAGATTACACAAAGGCTTGTTATTTATAGGTGAATAATATGCTAATTACCCTAAAGAGCCATTTTAATCCTAGCCAATAACTTGAAGTCAGAACCAAACCATCTCCTTTTGTCAATAAGGAGAAGATGTTAACCATTGCAACAAACCCTAAATGCACTATTTTATGTTAAGAGGCAGTACACTGTATTTTTTAGTCTTTGCATATGCAAGAACAGCATCCAGATTTCATTTACATAAAATAATACAGAATGTTATAGGATATTTGGTTTTAAATGATTTCCTAATTTTCCTCAGAGAGGTAAATGTTCCTGTACACATTCTCCATCTGTTCTTTTACCTCCCTACTCAATTAATAAAATAAATAAATAATGCTCTTGAACAATTACTTTGCAGATGAATTAAAAAGGAATTTTACTATAAGATAGCCAGAAGGCATCTCAATATGTGTAATAATGTATTACATGTCCTTTTAAAATCATTATCTTCACCACTTTCAGCTTTTTTAATTTGTTTCACATAAATGGACTGCAGTCTGTCTCTTTCCAATATCTGAATAAACCACATAAGTCACTGGAACCATGACAATTAAAATGTATTGCCAGGCAGTCAGACAAAAAGCAGTAGTTAGATAAAATGCATTTTATCTGACTACTGCTTTTTATCTGACTGATTGGGAATACATTTTAATTGTTGTGGTCCCAGTGACTTATGTGGTTTATTCTAATTGTCTGGTAAAGTCACTTGGATTTACCGGAAGTCTGTTCCACTGTTGGTGTATAGCTAGGATCTTTCTCATATCTGCACGTCAGCTATCATTTCCTGCATTACATCAGTTTCGAGCTGCCTTTTCACATATTGTTCACCTAATTCTTTAACCCTCGAATGTACAGATACCTTTACAGCTATGTTATAAAATATTGCTATGAATGATGTTCCACAGTTTGATTTTCAGTTTTGCTATCATAAACTTATCAAATTATTCTACATCTTATCTTGAATTTCTATATTATTTGAAGCATACCTACTTGTTGACTTATTTAAATGTTTCTTTGTTCAAGAAATCCATTCACTTTGTCTTCCTGAGCATCACTGGTAGGGCTTGCTGTTGTCAGAATGTACAAGTGTCCATATTTTTCCACACCAATAGCTTTTATTGACTTTCTTTATAATCTGCTTCCTCACATAAACCCATGTAGACAGGCATCTTTTACAGTCCGTTCTGTTTAAAGGATGTATACCAAGACCTTGTAGAATCCTCAGCTGTTTCACTTTAAAAACTATTTTATTCATTTATTTATTTTATTTTACATTTGTTGACCGGGCTAGTCTAGCTGGATATATGTCCATTTTCAGTAGAGGCCTGGGGAGAAAAGCTCCACATAGAAGATTTACACAAACAGTACATTAAACATTAATTACAAGAATTTTGTGAGACGATAACATGTTCCAAGGTAACAAAAACATTTTTTTTTTTTTTACTATGAGAAGAGGGAGAAGGATTTAAAAGTATGTAGTAGACACCCAAAGCAAAGTGATGAGCAGGAATAAGAGAACAAAGTAGTTGGGATTAGAAGAATTAGCTGTAGGAAAGTAACTTGTTGATAAGACAGTAAGATGGCCAAAACTGAGAGAGTTTATGTATTATTTTTGACATGAATACCCTATTTAGGAGGCCTAGGTCCTTCAATCATAGCTTGTCATGCACTGGTGAAGTAGCCCATGCTTAGAGTCTTCCTTACATGCTTGCTATCTGCAACTGTCTCCAGTTTTTGCAAAGTATTTGAAGTTATGTTGCTTTGTGAATATGATTATTACCAATTTGCTGTATTATATGATGCAGCTACTTGTAACACAGCTATCTGTAGCTGTTCATATATTTCTATAAGCAACTCCATATCTTTGTAGATAGTGGGGGTACAAGGTATAGATACCACCATTTTTTTTTCAGTTTCAGTGTTACATTGGGTAGATTATATATAACAATTACACAATTTGTAAGGTATAAAACAGTTCTGTCCATTGTAACTAAGTGATTTATGTGTGTAGTTAAAACTTTTTAAACTGTATTCTTATTTTAATATATAAGTGTAAGGGCAGCCATATAAAGGACTCATCTGTCAAACAGTTGTGCTATTCCACATGCCTATTTGTAATTGAGTGGTAATATTACTTAACTGAACTCTGGCTGGTCATGAAGAGAATTAGAGTTCTGTAGTACAATGCCTCACAAATATCCATACTGCCTTTTTAGGTAACAGTCTAAAAATATTTCAAACATCAGTAATTCTGGTAGCAATTCCAAGAAGTAAAAAAAACACATACAAGTAAGTAATGCATCCCTCACCTCCATCAAATTTAACTAATTAAATACTTGTCAGCTTTATTTACTTGATTTTCATTAGCTTTGTTTTTATTTCTGTTAAATATGGATATATACTCAGACAGTAGTCTGCTTTTTCATATTGCATCCTCAGCTTTACCTATTAGGTCAAAACAATACCATGCAGTCTTTATGGCTAGGTGTGTATAGGCCCTAGGGCTGATAGCCTGTGTGTGTGTCTGTGTGTGTGTGTGTGTGTGTGTGTGTGTGTGTGTGCATATGAATGTGTGTGTGTCCCTGTGTGTGTGCATGTGTGTGTCCCTGTGTTTGAGCATGTGTGTGTGTGTGTGTGTGTGCATGTGTGCCCTGTGTGTGTGTGTCTGTGCGTGTGTGTGCGTGTGTGTCCCGCTGTGTGTGCGCATGCGTGTGTGCGTGTGTATGTATGTGTGTGTGTCCCAGGATGTGTGTATGCGTGTGTGTGTGTCCCGGGATGTCTGTGTGTCCTGGGTTGTTTGTGTGTTCCGGGGTGTGTGTGTGTGTGTGTGTGTGTGTGTGTGTGTGTGTGTGTGTGTGTGTGTGTGTGTGTGTGTGTGTGTGTGTGTGTGTGTTCTTGTGTGTGTGTGTTTCCTGTGTGTGGGCATGTGTGTGTATCCCTGTGTGTGTGTGTGTGTGTGTGTGTGTGTGTGTGTGTGTGTGTGTGTGTGTGTGTGTCCCTGTGTGTGTGCATACTTTGACAACTATGTTAGAGTGACTGGTTTCTATTGCTGTAGAGACTGTTATGTTTCTTTCTTGTTATTTACTTCCTGTTCCTTCCTATGAGGAGGTCAGTTTTTTTACTTTTCTAGACATCTTTTCTTACTGCAAATCAGGTAAAGTGCTTAAAATTGATTTTTTAGAATTTTATTGCTCAAGTGTATTTAATCTGGTTTAATCTGTGTTACAATCCTGACTTTTTTTTAATTTCAATTTATTATTTATTATTCAGAAATTAGTTATATATTTGAAAGTGTATATTTCTGGTGTTTGGTGTTATTTTTTATTGATTTGCTATATATATTTGGAATACTTCTATCTTTGATAGTTTAGTCTGTTAAATGACTTTTTTATGATAATGACAGTTTGCTAGATTTTGAAGTCTTTGAGGTAGAAGAGATCCATATCTGAAAACGATGCCTAGTGGACTGCACCAGCTTCTTCTCAAGCACATAATAGATTTGATTGACACATATCTAGCAATGTGATTGGTCAGTTTTCCTTACCCACATACTGATCTGTGTGTGTGTGTGTAAACACACACACACACACACACACACACATACACACACACACACACACATATATATATATATATATATATATATATATATATATATAGAGAGAGAGAGAAAACACAGCAGCAATGGTGACACAGAGAAACATTTAATGAGAAGGTCAAAACTTCAGGAAGGAAACCACATTTCATTCTAACTAGGTGGAACATCTTCAGTGTTATTATATATGCACAGATTTTCTGGTAGCTTTGAGCACTTTAGATGTCATAGATTCTATGTATATCTTTTATATATATATATATATATATATATATATATATATATATATATATGTATATATATATATATATATATATATATATATATATATATTTATATTTCCCTTCAGACTTCTCTCCAGTCTATGTTTGTGTGTTAACCTTCCTTGTTTGGCCTTCTGGTGTCACCTTGTCCATATTTTATTCCATGTTTTTCTGTATTTGTGTCATACCCTAAACCATTAGCTATAACTATGCAGCCATTTTATTTTTATTTAAACTGAATTGCTGCACTTAACATGTTTCTAGTTTGAAAATTAATTTCCATTCTAATTATACTCCAGATGTTAAAGTAATAAGTAATTAAAAAATGATGATTTCGACCTGGATTCATGGACACCTACATTTCCCACTAAGTGTGCGTGCTTGTTAAACAGCAGCAAGCTGATTGGTTTTTACTAAAGAGCTCTGCATGCGAGCTGATTGGTTTTCACTAAAGAGCTCTGCATGTGAGCCGATTGGTTTTCACTAAAGAGCTCTGCATGCGAGCTGATTGGTTTTCACTAAAGAGCTCTGCATGCTATGCTCACCTTGAAATTAAGGGTAAGCAGCAGAATATGGTAAATAAGGCAAAATGAAGTGATACACATCCTAATAAAGCAATTTAATGGGACGGAGTGTTTTAGAAATGTATAAAAAATGAGTGTACACGCTGTGCTCCCCTTTTGACTTAATTCTGAAACTCTTTGGAACACAGCCATGAATATACACTTAGAAGAAAATGCTGGTGGGTGTCGCTGCTATCACTGAGGTTGGACAGTAACAGCAGCACATTATATTAAAGCTTGTTGCACATACAGGTTAATAATGTCAGCAACAATCCCTAGTACTTTCATCTAAGTGCATGTTCATGGCTGTATTCCAAAGTTTGGCAGTTTTTACATCTCAGAAATATGTTTCACCATGGATGATCCTGGCAGACTTAAGAGTGCACAATATGCTACTGATGTAGCTAAGTGGCAGAGGATAGAACACCTACTGAATATATAAGTGAAAATCTATGAAAGAAAGCCGATACTAACAGTGACATGCAAAATTAGCAGAATTTACTTACTCATGTAATACTTGTATTCTGTAAGCATCAGACAGAGTAAACCCAGAACACAAAACCTATAGCATCACATTACCAAAGGCTGGTGATGAACCAGAAAAAAAGAGATAGAACTGATTTCATTCATATGCAAGAATTGCATGTCAGTAACATACAACATGGCTGAAATGCACAGGAATGTCAGCAGTTATTCATTAATGATCTATGCAATACATATTAATGTGTACATTAATGTCAGCAGTAACTCATGACTGATCTGTGCAATAAATATTAATCTCTACAAGGATATCAGCAATAATGCATGACTGATCTGTGCAATAAATATTAATCTCTACAAGAATATCAGCAGTAATGCATGAGTAATCTATGCAATAAATATTACTCTTTTCATATATGTTGGCAGCAACTCAATGATTTATGCAATAAATATTGTGTACATTAATGTCAGCAGTAACTCATGAATGATATGTGCAATAAATATGAATATGTACAAGAATATCAGCAATAATTCATGAGTGATCTATGCAATAAATATTAATCTGTTCATAAATGTTAGTAGTAACTCATTAATGATCTATGCAATACATATTAATGTGTACATTAATGTCAGCAGTAACTCATGACTGATCTGTGCAATAAATATTAATCTCAACAAGGATATCAGCAATAATGCATGACTGATCTGTGCAATAAATAGTAATCTTTACAAGAATATCAGCAGTAATGCATGAGCAATCTATGCAATAAATATTACTCTTTTCATATATGTTGGCAGCAACTCAATGATCTATGCAATAAATATTGTGTACATTAATGTCAGCAGTAACTCATGAATGATATGTGCAATAAATATGAATATGTACAAGAATATCAGCAATAATTCAGGAGTGATCTCTGCAATAAATATTAATCTGTTCATAAATGTTAGTAGTAACTCATTAATGATCTATGCAATAAATATTAATGTGTACATTAATGTCAGCAGTAACTCATGACTGATCTGTGCAATAAATATTAATCTGTACAAGAATATCAGCAGTAATGCATGAATGATCTATGCAATAAATATTAATCTGTTCATAAATGTCAGCAGTTATTCATTAATGATCTATGCAATACATATTAATGTGTACATTAATGTCAGCAGTAACTCATGACTGATCTGTGCTATAAATATTAATCTCAACAAGGATATCAGCAATAATGCATGACTGATCTGTGCAAAAAATATTAATCTCTACAAGAATATCAGCAGTAATGCATGAGCAATCTATGCAATAAATATTACTCTTTTCATATATGTTGGCAGCAACTCAATGATCTATGCAATAAATATTGTGTACATTAATGTCAGCAGTAACTCATGAATGATATGTGCAATAAATATGAATCTGTACAAGAATATCAGCAATAATTCATGAGTGATCTATGCAATAAATATTAATCTGTTCATAAATTTTAGTAGTAACGTAGCAATGGTCTATGCAATAAATATTAAAGGGTACATTAATGTTAGCAAAAACTCATGACTGATCTGTGCAACAGATATTAAGCTATACAACAATATCAGCAGTAATGCATGAGTGATCTATGTAATAAGTATTAATCTGTTCATAAATGTTAGTAGTAACTCATTAATGATCTATGCAATAAATATTAATGTGTACATTAATGTCAGCAGTAAATCATAACTGATATATGCAATAAATATTAATCTGTACAATAATATTAGCAATAATGCATGAGTGATTTATGCAATAAATATTAATCTGTTCATAAATGTTAGCAGTAACTCATTAATGATCTATGCAATAAATATTAATGTGTACATTAATGTCAGCAGTAACTCATGACTGATCTGTGCAATAAATATTATTCTGTACAAGAATATCAGCAGTAATGCATGACTAATCTATGCAATAAATTTTAATCTGTACAATAATATCAGCAGTAATGCATGAGTGATCTATGTAGTAAATATTAATCTCTTCATAAATGTTAGTAGTAACTCCTTAATGATCTATGCAATAAATATTAATGTGTACATTATTATCAGCAGTAACTCATGACTGATCTGAGCAATAAATATTAATCTCTACAAGAATATCAGCAGTAATACATTAGTGATCTATGCAATAAATACTATTCTGTTCATAAATGTTAGTAGTAACTCCTTAATGATCTATGCAATAAATATTAATGTGTACATTAATATCAGCAGTAACTCATAACTGATCTATGCAATAAATATTAATGTGTACATTATTATCAGCAGTAATGCATGAGTGATCTATGCAATAAATATTAATCTGCTCATAAATGTTAGAAACACATTAATGATCTATGCAATAAATAATGTGTATATTAATGTCCGCAGTAACTCATGACTGATCTGTCCAGTAAATATTAGCTGTACATCAGCAGTAAGCCATGACTGATCTATGCAATAAATGATAATCTGTACAAGAATATCAGCTGTAATGCATGAGTGATCTATGCAATAAATATTAATCTGTTCATAAATGTTAGAATTAACTCAATGATCTATGCAATAAATGTCAATGTGTACATTAATGTCAGCAGTAATGTGTGACTGATCTATGCAATTAATATTAATCATTACAAGAATATCAGTAGTAAAGCATGAATGATCTATGCAATAAATATTAATCTGTTCATAAATGTTAGAACCAAAAAAGAAAAACCAAAAAGTACGAAATACACGGGTAACCTTGAGTACAAGGATTTTTTCGTGGTGCTTTCTTGGACTCAAGGTTACCAGTGTATTTTGTACTTTTTGTTCATAAATGTTGTAGTAACTCATTAAAGATCTATGCAATAAATATTGTGTACATTAGAGTCATCAGTAACTCATGAGTGATCCATGCAATAAATATTATTCTGTACAACAATAGCAGCAGTAATGTATGACTGATCTATGCAATAAATATTAATCTGTTCATTAATGTAAACAGTAACTCATTAATGAACTATGCAATAAATATTAATGTGTACATTAATGTCAGGAGTAATGCATGACTGATCTATGCAATAAATATTAATCTATATAAGAATATCAGCAGTAATGCATGAGTGATCTATTCAATACTTATTAATATGCTCATAAATGTTACTAGTAACTCATTAGTGATCCATGCAATAAATATCAATGTTCACATTGTCAGCAGTAACTCATGACTGATCTGTGCAACAAATATTATTCTGTACAAGACTTTCAGCAATAATGCATCAGTGACCTATGCAATACATATTAATCTGTTCATAAATGTTAGTAGTAACTCATTAAGGATCTGACAATAAATATTAATGTGTACATTAATGTCAGCCATAACTCATGACTGATCTGTGCAATAAATATTAATTTGTACAAGAATATCAGCAGTAATGCATGACTGATCTATGCAATAAATATTAATCTGTTCATAAATGTTAGTAGGAACTCATTAATGATCTATGCAATAAATATTAATGTGTAAATTAATGTCAGCAATAGCTCATGACAGATCTGTGCAATAAATATTAATCTCTACAAGAATATCAGCAGTAATGCATGAGCGATCTATGCAATAAATAAAAATCTTTTCATATATGTTAGTAGTGACTCAATGATCAATGTAATAAATATTGTGTACATTAATGTCAGCAGTAATTCATGAATGATCTGTGCAATAAATAATAATCTATAAAAGAATATCAGCAGTAATGCATGGCTGATCTATGCAATAAATATTAATCTGTTCATAAATGTTAGTAGTATCTCATTAATGATCTATGCAATAAATATTAATGTGTACATTATTCTCAGCAGTAACTCATGACTAATCTGTGCAAAAAATATTAATCTTTACAAGAATATCAGCAGTAATGCATGAGTAATCTATGCAATAAATATTAATCTGCTAATAAATGTTAGTAGTAAATCATTAATGATGTATGAAATGAATATTAATGTGTACATTAATGTCAGCAGTATGTCATGACTGATCTGTGCAATAAATATTAATCTGTACAAGAATATCAGAAATAATGCATGAGTGATCTATGCAATGAATATTAATCTGTTCATAAATGTTAGTAGTAACTCATTAAGGATCTGGCAATAAATATTAATGTGTACATTAATGTCAGCCATAACTCATGACTGATCTGTGCAATAAATATTAATCTGTACAAGAATATCAGCAGTAATGCATGACTGATCTATGCAATAAATATTAATCTGTTCATAAATGTTAGTAGGAACTCATTAATGATCTATGCAATAAATATTAATGTGTACATTAATATCAGCAATAACTCATGACTGATCTGTGCAATAGATTTTAATCTATACAACAATATCAGCAGTAATGCACGAGTGATCTATGCAGTAAATATTAATCTGTTCATAAATGTTAGCAGTAACTCATTAATGATCTATGCAATAAATATTAATGTGTACATTAATGTCAGCAGTAACTCATGACTGATCTGTGCAATAAATATTAATCTGTACAACAATATCAGCAGTAATGCATGAGTGATCTATGCAGTAAATATTAATCTGTTCATAAATGTTAGTTTTAACTCAGTGATCTATGCAATAAATATTAATGTGTACATTAATGTCAGTGGTAACTCATGACTGATCTGTGCAATAAATATTAATCTGTGCAAGAATATCAGCAGTAATGCATGAGTTATCTATGCAATAAATATTAATATGTTCATAAATGTTAGTTGTATCTCATTAATGATCTATGCAATAAATATTAAAGTGTACATTAATCTCAGCAGTAACTCATGACTAATCTGTGCAAAAATGTTAATCTTTACAAGAATATCAGCAGTAATGCATGAGTAATCTATGCAATAAATATTAATCTGTTCATAAATGTTAGTAGTAACTCATTAATGATGTATGCAATAAATATTAATGTGTACATTAATGTCAGCAGTATGTCATGACTGATCTGTGCAATAGATTTTAATCTATACAACAATATCAGCAGTAATGCATGAGTGATCTATGCAGTAAATATTAATCTGTTCATAAATGTTAGTAGGAAATCATTAATGATATATGCAATAAATATTGTGTAAATTAATGTCAGCAATAACTTATGACTGATCTGTGCAATAAATATTAATCTGTACAAGAATATCAGCAGTAATGCATGACTGATCTATGCAATACATATTAATATGTTCATAAATGTTAGTAGGAACTCAATGATCTATGCAATAAATATTAATTTCTTCATTAATGTCAGCAGTAACTCATAACTGATCTGTGCAATAAATATTAATCTGTACAAGAATATCAGCAGTAATGCATGATTGATCTATGCAGTAAATATTAATCTGTTCATAAATGTTAGTAGGAACTCATTAATGATATATGCAATAAATATTGTGTAAATTAATGTCAGCAATAACTCATGACTGATCTGTGCAATAAATATGAATCTCTACAAGAATATCAGCAGAAATGCATGAGCGATCTATGCAAAAAATAATAATCTTTTCATATATGTTAGTAGTAACTCAATGATCTATGTAATAAATATTCTGTATATTAATGTCAGCTGTAAATCATGAATGATCTGTGCAATAAATAGTAATCTGTACAAGAATATCATCAATAATGCATGAGTGATCTATGCAAAGAATATTAATCTGTTCATAAATGTTAGTAGTAACTTATTAAGGATCTGTGCAATAAATATTAATGTGTATATTAATGTCAGCAGTAACTCATGAATGATCTGTGCAATAAATAGTAATCTGTACAAGAATATCAGCAATAATGCATGAGTGATCTATGCAAAGAATATTGATCTGTTCATAAATGATAGTAATAACTCATTAAGGATCTGTGCAATAAATATTAATTTGTACATTAATGTCAGCAAAAACTCATGACTGATCTGTGCAATAAATATTAATCTGTGCAAGAATATCAGCAGTAATGCATGACTGATCCATGCAATAAATATTAATCTGTTCATAAATGAAAGTAGGATCTCATTAATGATATATGCAATAAATATTAATGTGTAAATTAATGTCAGCAATAACTCATGACTGATCTGTGCAATAAAAATTAATCTCTACAAGAATATCAGCAGTAATGCATGAGCGATCTATGCAATAAACAATAATCTTTTCATGTATGTTAGTAGTAACTCAATGATCTATGCAATAAATATTGTGTGCATTAATGTCAGCAGTAACTCATGAATGATCTGTGCAATAAATAGTAATCTGTACAAGAATATCAGCAATAATGCATGCGTGATCTATGCAGTGAATATTAATCTGTTCATAAATGTTAGTAGTAACTCATTAAGGATCTGTGCAATAAATATTAATGTGTACATTAATGTCAGCAATAACTCATGACTGATCTGTGCAATAAATATTAATCTGTACAAGAATATCAGCAGTAATGCATGATTGATCTATGCAATAAATATTAATCTGTTCATAAATGTTAGTAGGAACTCATTAATGACCTATGCAATAAACATTAATGTGTACATTAATGTCAGCAATAACTCATGACTGATCTGTGCAATTGATTTTAATCTATACAACAATATCAGCAGTAATGCATGAGTGATCTCTGCAATAACTATTAATCTGTTCATAAATGTTAGTAGTAACTCATTAATGATCTATGCAATAAATATTAATGTGTATATTAATGTCAGCAGTAAATCATGACTATGTGCAATAAATTTTAATATGTAGAATAATATCAGCAGTAATGCACGAGTGATCTATACAATAAATATTAATCTGTTCATAAATGTTAGTAGTAACTAATTAATGATCTATGCAATAAATATGAATGTCTACATTAACATCAACAGTAACTCATGACTGATCTGTGCAATAAATATTAATCTGTACAAGAATATCAGCACTAATTCATGAGTGATTTATGCAATACATATTAATATGTTCATAAATGTTAGTAGGAAGTCATTAATGATCTATGCAATAAATAGTAATTTCTACATTAATGGCAGCAGTAACGCATGACTGATCTGTGCAATAAATATTAATCTGTACAAGAATATCAGCAGTAATGCATGACTGATCTATGCAATAAATATTAATCTCTACAAGAATATCAGCAGTAATGCATGAGCGATCTATGCAAAAAATAATAATCTTTTCATATATGTTAGTAGTAAATCAATGATCTATGTAATAAATATTGTGTATATTAATGTCAGGAGTAACTCATGAATGATCTGTGCAATAAACAGTAATCTGTACAAGGTTATCAGCAATAATGCAAGAGTGATCTATGCAATAAATATTAATCTGTTCATAAGTGTTAGTAGGAACTCATTAATGATCTATGCAATAAATATTAATGTGTACATTAATGTCAGCAGCAATTCATGACTGATCCATGCAATAAATATTATTCTGTACAAGAATATCAGCAGTAATGCATGACTGATCTATGCAATAAATATTAATCTGTACAATAATATCAGCAGTAATGCATGAGTGATCTATTCAGTAAATATTAATCTGTTCATAAATGTTAGTAGGAACTCATTAATGATCTATGCAATAAATATTGTGTAAATTAATGTCAGCAATAACTCATGACTGACCTGTGCAATAAATATTAATCTCTACAAGAATATCAGCAGTAATGCATGAGCTATCTATGCAAAAAATAATAATCTTTTCATATAAGTTAGTAGTAACTCAATGATCTATGTAATAAATATTGTGTACATTAATGTCAGCAGTAACTCATGAATGATCTGTGCAATAAATAGTAATCTGTACAAGAATATCAGCTGTAATGCATGAGTGATCTATGCAATAAATATTAATCTGTTCATAAATGTTAGTATTAACTAAAGATCTATGCAATAAATATCAATGTGTACATTAATGTCAGCAGTAAAGCATGACTGATCTATGCAATTGATATTAGTGAGTACAAGAATATCAGTAGTAATGCATGAGTGATCTATGCAATAAATGTTAATCTGTTCATAAATGTTAGTAGTAACTGATTAATGATCTATGCAATAAATATTAATCTGTACATTAATGTCAGCTGTAACTCATGACTGATCCATGCAGTAAATATTATTCTGCACAACAATAGCAGCAGTAATGCATGACTGATCTATGCAATAAATATTAATCTGTTCATAAATGTTAGCAGTAACTGATTAATGATCTATGCAATAAATATTAGTGTGTACATTAATGTCAGCAGTAATGCATCTTTCATTGATGCAATAAATATTAATCTCAATAAGAATATCACCAGTAATGCATAAGCGATCTATACAATAAATATTAATCTGTTCATAAATGTTAGTAGTAACTCATTAATGATCTATGCAATAAATATTAATGTGTACATTAATATCAGCAGTAATGCATGACTGATCTATGCAATAAACATTAATCTGTATAAGAATATCAGCAGTCATGCATGAGTGATCTATGTAATATATATTAATCTTTACAATAATATCAGCAGTAATGCATGAGTGATCTATGCAGTAAATATTAATTTGCTCATAAATGTTAGTAGGAACTCTTAATGATCTATGCAATAAATATTGTGTAAATTAATGGCAGCAATAACTCATGACTGATCTGTGCAATAAATATCAATCTCTACAAGAATATCAGCAGTAATGCATGAGCGATCTATGCAAAAAATAATAATCTTTTCATATATGTTAGTAGTAACTCAATGATCTATGTAATAAATATTAAGTACATTAATGTCAGCAGTAGCTCATGAATGATCTGTGCAATAAATAGTAATCTGTAAAAGAATATCAGCAATAATGCATGAGTGATCTGTGCAATGAATATTAATCTGTTCATAAATGTTAGTAGTAACTCATTAAGGATCTGTGCAATAAATATTAAGTACATTAATGTCAGCAGTAGCTCATGAATGATCTGTGCAACAAATATTAATCCGTACAAGAATATCAGCAGTAATGCATGACTGATCTATGCAATAAATATTAATCTGTTCATAAATGTTAGTAGTAACTCATTAATGATCTATGCAATAAATATTAATGTGTACATTAATGTCAGCAGTAACTCATGACTGATCTGTGCAATAAATATTAATCTGTACAAGAATATCAGCAGTAATGCATGACTGATCTATGCAATAAATATTAATCTGTTCATAAATGTTAGTAGGAACTCATTAATGATCTATGCAATAAATATTAATGTGTAAATTAATGTCAGCAATAGCTCATGACAGATCTGTGCAATAAATATTAATCTCTACAAGAATATCAGCAGTAATGCATGACTGATCTATGCAATAAACAATAATCTTTTCATGTATGTTAGTAGTATCTCAATGATCTATGCAATAAATATTGTGTACATTAATGTCAGCAGTAACTCATGAATGATCTGTGCAATAAATAGTAATCTGTACAAGAATATCAGCAATAATGCATGCGTGATCTATGCAGTGAATATTAATCTGTTCATAAATGTTAGTAGTAACTCATTAAGGATCTGTGCAATAAATATTAATGTGTACATTAATGTCAGCAATAACTCATGACTGATTTGTGCAATAAATATTAATCTGTACAAAAATATCAGCAGTAATACATGATTGATCTATGCAATAAATATTAATCTGTTCATAAATGTTAGTAGGAACTCATTAATGATCTATGCAATAAATATTAATGTGTGCATTAATGTCAGCAATAACTCATGACTGATCTGTGCAATTGATTTTAATCTATACAACAATATCAGCAGTAATGCATGAGTGATCTCTGCAATAACTATTAATCTGTTCATAAATGTTAGTAGTAACTCATTAATGATCTATGCAATAAATATTAATGTGTATATTAATGTCAGCAGTAAATGATGACTATGTGCAATAAATTTTAATATGTACAATAATATCAGCAGTAATGCACAAGTGATCTATGCAATAAATATTAATCTGTTCATAAATGTTAGTAGTAACTAATTAATGATCTATGCAATAAATATGAATGTCTACATTAATATCAACAGTAACTCATGACTGATCTGTGCAATAAATATTAATCTGTACAAGAATATCAGCACTAATTCATGAGTGATTTATGCAATACATATTAATATGTTCATAAATGTTAGTAGGAAGTCATTAATGATCTATGCAATAAATAGTAATTTCTACATTAATGGCAGCAGTAACGCATGACTGATCTGTGCAATAAATATTAATCTGTACAAGAATATCAGCAGTAATGCATGACTGATCTATGCAATAAATATTAATCTCTACAAGAATATCAGCAGTAATGCATGAGCGATCTATGCAAAAAATAATAATCTTTTCATATATGTTAGTAGTAACTCAATGATCTATGTAATAAATATTGTGTATATTAATGACAGGAGTAACTCATGAATGATCTGTGCAATAAACAGTAATCTGTACAAGGTTATCAGCAATAATGCAAGAGTGATCTATGCAATAAATATTAATCTGTTCATAAGTGTTAGTAGGACCTCATTAATGATCTATGCAATAAATATTAATTTGTACATTAATGTCAGCAGTAATTCATGACTGATCCATGCAATAAATGTTATTCTGTACAAGAATATCAGCAGTAATGCATGACTGATCTATGCAATAAATATTAATCTGTACAATAATATAAGCAGTAATGCATGAGTGATCTATTCAGTAAATATTAATCTGTTCATAAATGTTAGTAGGAACTCATTAATGATCTATGCAATAAATATTGTGTAAATTAATGTCAGCAATAACTCATGACTGTTCTCTGCAATAAATATTAATCTGTACAAGAATATCAGCAGTAATGCATGACTGATCTATGCAAAAAATAATAATCTTTTCATATAAGTTAGTAGTAACTCAATGATCTATGTAATAAATATTGTGTACATTAATGTCAGCAGTAACTCATGAATGATCTGTGCAATAAATAGTAATCTGTACAAGAATATCAGCAATAATGCATGAGTGAGCTATGCAATGAATATTAATCTGTTCATAAATGTTAGTAGTAACTCATTAAGGATCTGTGCAATAAATATTAATGTGTACATTAATGTCTGCAATAACTCATGACTGATCTGTGCAATAAATATTAATCTGTACAATAATATCAGCAATAATGCATGACTGATCTATGCAAAGAATATTGATCTGTTCATAAATGATAGTAATAACTCATTAAGGATCTGTGCAATAAATATTAATGTGTACATTAATGTCAGCAAAAACTCATGACTGATCTGTGCCATAAATATTAATCTGTGCAAGAATATCAGCAGTAATGCATGACTGATCCATGCAATAAATATTAATCTGTTCATAAATGTTACTAGGAACTCATTAATGATATATGCAATAAATATTAATGTGTAAATTAATGTCAGCAATAACTCATGACTGATCTGTGCAATAAAAATTAATCTCTACAAGAATATCAGCAGTAATGCATGAGTGATCTATGCAATAAACAATAATCTTTTCATGTATGTTAGTAGTAACTCAATGATCTATGCAATAAATATTGTGTACATTAATGTCAGCAGTAAATCATGAATGATCTGTGCAATAAATAGTAATCTGTACAAGAATATCAGCAATAATGCATGTGTGATCTATGCAGTGAATATTAATCTGTTCATAAATGTTAGTAGTAACTCATTAAGGATCTGTGCAATAAATATTAATGTGTACATTAATGTCAGCAATAACTCATGACTGATCTGTGCAATAAATATTAATCTGTACAAGAATATCAGCAGTAATGCATGATTGATCTATGCAATAAATATTAATCTGTTCATAAATGTTAGTAGGAACTCATTAATGATCTATGCAATAAATATTAATGTGTACATTAATGTCAGCAATAACTCATGACTGATCTGTGCAATTGATTTTAATCTATACAACAATATCAGCAGTAATGCATGAGTGATCTCTGCAATAACTATTAATCTGTTCATAAATGTTAGTAGTAACTCATTAATGATCTATGCAATAAATATTAATGTGTATATTAATGTCAGCAGTAAATCATGACTATGTGCAATAAATTTTAATATGTACAATAATATCAGCAGTAATGCACGAGTGATCTATGCAATAAATATTAATCTGTTCATAAATGTTAGTAGTAACTAATTAATGATCTATGCAATAAATATGAATGTCACATTAATATCAACAGTAACTCATGACTGATCTGTGCAATAAATATTAATCTGTACAAGAATATCAGCACTAATTCATGAGTGATTTATGCAATACATATTAATATGTTCATAAATGTTAGTAGGAAGTCATTAATGATCTATGCAATAAATAGTAATTTCTACATTAATGGCAGCAGTAACGCATGACTGAGCTGTGCAACAAATATTAATCTGTACAAGAATATCAGCAGTAATGCATGACTGATCTATGCAATAAATATTAATCTCTACAAGAATATCAGCAGTAATGCATGAGCGATCTATGCAAAAAATAATAATCTTTTCATATATAACTAAAATACTGTGCTATCTTCTCTCGTAACAATAGAGGGAACACAGTATAATAAATACGACCATTGAAGCATGAACATTGACACAACACATAATTATTACACAATAGCCGATGATATGAGTTAAGCCACCTATCCTTAGGCTTCTTCAGAACAGATACAACACAAAATCATTCATTTTAATAAATAACCTTTTTAAAAAATTCATTTAAAAACTTTTTTTTAAAAAAGTGCTAGAGCTAAAAAGTAAATGTTATACCAACACCAACTAAACAACACAAACACGCTAAACCTCTTCCTGATAATCACTTACTACATTAAATATATGCATTGTATTCGTATAATACAGTTTGATACATACCTTCGTACTTCTTAAAAAATATATATATACTTCTCTCAATTGTATTTTACGTTGTGTTATATCCTTCAATAAAACCATCATTCTAATCCTCTAAATGCATTGTATTTTATTGTACTATTAACTATGTGGTGTGTTAAAATAACTATTAATGATTTGTGCAATAAATATTAATCTATAATTAATATTAACATTAATGCATGATGATCTATGCAAAATATTAATCTGTTCATAATGTTAGTAGTAACTCATTAATGATCTATGCAATAAATGTTGAATTAACTATTTTACATTAATGTCAGCAGTAATCTCATGACTGATCTGTGCAATAAATATTAATCTGTTCTAAAATAGTTGATACTAAAAAATATAAATTATTAATATATATTTATATAAATTAATATTTAACAATAAATTAATGATTTAATGATATAATATATTTATTAATCTGTACAAGAATATCAGCAGTAATGCATGAGTGATCTATGCAATAAATATTAAATCTTTTCATATATGTTAGTAGTAACTCAATGATCTATGTAATAAATATTGTGTATATTAATGTCCGCAGTAACTCATGACTGATCTGTGCAATAAATATTAATCTGTACAAGAATATCAGCAGTAATGCATGAGTAATTTATGCAATACATATTAATCTGTTCATAAATGTTAGTATTAACTCATTAATGATCTATGCAATAAATATCAATTTGTACATTAATGTCAGCAGTAACTCATGACTGATCCATGCAATAAATATTATTCTGTACAAGAATATCAACAGTAATACATGACTGATCTATGCAATAAATTTTAATCTGTACAATAATATCAGCAGTAATGCACGAGTGATCTATTCAGTAAATATTAATCTGTTCATAAATGTTAGTAGGAACTCATTAATGATCTATGCAATAAATATTAATGTGTATATTAATGTCAGCAGTAAATCATGACTATGTGCAATAAATTTTAATATGTACAATAATATCAGCAGTAATGCACGAGTGATCTATGCAATAAATATTAATTTGTTCATAAATGTTAGTAGTAACTAATTAATGATCTATGCAATAAATATGAATGTCTACATTAATATCAACAGTAACTCATGACTGATCTGTGCAATAAATATCAATCTGTACAAGAATATCAGCACTAATTCATGAGTGATTTATGGAACACATATTAATATGTTCATAAATGTTAGTAGGAAGTCATTAATGATCTATGCAATAAATAGTAATTTTTACATTAATGGCAGCAGTAACACATGACTGATCTGTGCAATAAATATTAATCTGTACAAGAATATCAGCAGTAATGCATGACTGATCTATGCAATAAATATTAATCTCTACAAGAATATCAGCACTAATGCATGAGCGATCTATGCAAAAAATAATAATCTTTTCATATATGTTAGTAGTAACTCAATGATCTATGTAATAAATATTGTGTATATTAATGTCAGGAGTAACTCATGAATGATCTGTGCAATAAATAGTAATCTGTACAAGATTATCAGCAATAATGCAAGAGTGAACTATGCAATAAATATTAATCTGTTCATAAGTGTTAGTAGGAACTCATTAATGATCTATGCAATAAATATTAATGTGTACATTAATGTCAGCAATAACTCATGACTGATTTGTGCAATAGATATTAATCTATACAACAATATCAGCAGTAATGCATGAGTGATCTATGCAATAAATATTAATCTGTTCATAAATGTTAGTAGTAACTCATTAATGAGCTATGCAATAAATATTAATGTGTACATTAATGTCAGCAGTAAATCATGACTGATCTGTGCAATAAATATTAATCTGTACAAGAACATCAGCAGTAGAGCATGAGTGATTTACGCAATACATATTAATATGTTCATGAATGTTAGCAGGAACTCATTAATGATCTATGCAATAAATATTAATTTGTACATTAATGTCAGCAGTAATTCATGCCTGATCCATGCAATAAATATTATTCTGTACAAGAATATCAGCAGTAATGCATGACTGATCTATGCAATAAATATTAATCTGTACAATAATATCAGCAGTAATGCATGAGTGATCTATTCAGTAAATATTAATCTGTTCATAAATGTTAGTAGGAACTCATTAATGATCTATGCAATAAATATTGTGTAAATTAATGTCAGCAATAACTCATGACTGACCTGTGCAATAAATATTAATCTCTACAAGAATATCAGCAGTAATGCATGAGCTATCTATGCAAAAAATAATAATCTTTTCATATAAGTTAGTAGTAACTCAATGATCTATGTAATAAATATTAAGTACATTAATGTCAGCAGTAGCTCATGAATGATCTGTGCAATAAATAGTAATCTGTACAAGAATATCAGCAATAATGCATGAGTGATCTATGCAATGAATATTAATCTGTTCATAAATGTTAGTAGTAACTCATTAAGGATCTGTGCAATAAATATTAATGTGTACATTAATGTCAGCAATAACTCATGACTGATCTGTGCAATAAATATTAATCTGTACAAGAATATCAGCAGTAATGCATGACTGATCTATGCAATAAATATTAATCTGTTCATAAATGTTAGTAGGAACTCATTAATGATCTATGCAATAAATATTAATGTGTACATTAATGTCAGCAATAACTCATGACTGATCTGTGCAATAGATATTAATCTATACACAATATCAGCAGCAATGCATGAGTGATCTATGCAATAAGTTTTAATCTGTTCATAAATGTTAGTAGTAACTCATTAATGATCTATGCAATAAATAAAAATGTGTACATTAATGTCAGCAGTAAATCATGACTGATATGTGCAATAAATATTAATCTGTACAATAATATCAGCAGTAATGCATGAGTGACCTATGCAATAAATATTAATCTGTTCATAAATGTTAGTAGTAACTCCTTAATGATCAATGCAATAAATATTAATGTGTACATTAATGTCACCAGTAACTCATGACTGATGTGTGCAATAAATATTAATCTGTACAAGAATATCAGTAGTAATGCAAGAGTGATTTATGCAATACATATTAATATGTTCATGAATGTTATCAGGAACTCATTAATGATCTATGCAATAAATATTAATTTGTACATTAATGTCAGCAGTAACTCATGACTGATCTGTGCAATAAATATTAATCTGTACAAGAATATCAGCAGTAATGTATGACTGATCTATGCAATAAATATTAATCTGTACAATGATAGCAGTAATGCATGAGTGATCTATGCAATAAATATTAATCTGCTCATAAAGTTTGGTAGTAACTCATTAATGATCTATGCAATAAATATTAAAGTGTACATTAATGTCAGCACTAACTCATGACTAATCTGTGCAATAAGTATTAATCTGTACAAGAATATCAACAGTAATGCATGAGTGATCTGTGCAATAAATATTAATCTGTTCATAAATTTTAGTAGTAACTCATTAATGGTCTATGCAATAAATATTAATGTGTACATTAATGTCAGCAATAACTCATGACTGATCTGTGCAATAGATATTAATCTATACAACAATATCAGCAGTAACTCATGAGTGATCTATGCAATAAGTATTTATCTGTTCATAAATGTTAGTAGTAACTCATTAATGATCTATGCAATAAATATTAATGTGCACATTAATGTCAGCAGTAACTCATGACTGATCTGTGCAATAAATATTAATCTGTACAACAATATCAGCAGTAATGCATGACTGATCTATGCAATAAATATCAACCTGTACAAGAATATCAGTAGTAATGCATGAGTGATCTTTGCAATAACTCATGACTGATCTGTGCAATAAATATTAATCTGTACAAGAATATCAGCAGTAATGCATGACTGCTCTTTGCAATAAATATTAATCTCTACAAGAATATCAGCAGTAATGCATAAGCGATCTATGCAAAAAATAATAATCTTTTCATATATGTTAGTAGTAACTCAATGATCTATGTAATAAATATTAAGTACATTAATGTCAGCAGTAGCTCATGAATGATCTGTGCAATAAATAGTCATCTGTACAAGAATATCAGCAATAATGCACGAGTGATCTGTGCAATGAATATTAATCTGTTCATAAATGTTAGTAGTAACTCATTAAGGATCTGTGCAATAAATATTAATGTGTACATTAATGTCAGCAATAACTCATGACTGATCTGTGCAATAAATATTAATCCGTACAAGAATATCAGCAGTAATGCATGACTGATCTATGCAATAAATATTAATCTGTTCATAAATGTTAGTAGTAACTCATTAATGATCTATGCAATAAATATTAATGTGTACATTAATGTCAGCAATAACTCATGACTGATCTATGCAATAAGTATTAATCTGTACAATAATATCAACTGTAATGCACTTGTGATCTGTGCAATAAATATTAATCTGTTCATAAATTTTAGCAGTAACTCATTAATGGTCTATGCAATAAATATTAATGTGTACATTAATGTCAACAATAACTCATGACTGATCTGTGCAATAGATATTAATCTATACAACAATATCAGCAGTAATGCATGAGTGATCTATGCAATAAATATTAATCTGTTCATAAATGTTAGTAGTAACTCATTAATGATCTATGCAATAAATATTAATGTGTACATTAATGTCAGCAGTAAATCATGGCTGATCTGTGCAATAAATATAATTCTGTACAACAATATCAGCAGTAATGCATGACTGATCTACGCAATAAATATCAACCTGTACAAGAATATCAGCAATGTTGCATGAATGATCTATGCAATAAATATTAATCTGTTCATAAATGTTAGTAGTAACTCATTAATGATCTATGCAATAAATATTAATGTGCACATTAATGTCAGCAGTAACTCATGACTGATCTGTGCAATAAATATTAATCTGTACAACATCAGCAGTAATGCATGACTGATCTATGCAATAAATATCAACCTGTACAAGAATATCAGTAGTAATGCATGACTGATCTATGCAATAAATATTAATCTGTACAAGAATATCAGCAGTAATGCATGAGTGATCTATGCAAAAAATAATAATCTTTTCATATATGATAGTAGTAACTCAGTGATCTATGTAATAAATATTAAGTACATTAATGTCAGCAGTAGCTCATGAATGATCTGTGCAATAAATAGTAATCTGTACAAGAATATCAGTAATAATGCATGAGTGATCTGTGCAATCAATATTAATCTGTTCATAAATGTTAGTAGTAACTCATTAAGGATCTGTGCAATACATATTAATGTGTACATTAATGTCAGCAATAACTCATGACTGATCTGTGCAATAAGTATTAATATGTACAAGAATATCAGCAGCAATGCATGACTGATCTATGCAATAAATATTCATCTGTACAATAATAGCAGTAATGCATGAGTGATCTATGCAATAAATATTAATCTGCTCATAAAGTTTGGTAGTAACTCATTAATGATTTATGCAATAAATATTAAAGTGTACATTAATGTCAGCAGTAACTCATGACTGATCTGTGCAATAAATATTAGTCTGTACAAGAATATCAACAGTAATGCATGAGTGATCTGTGCAATAAATATTAATCTGTTCATAAATTTTAGTAGTAACTCATTAATGGTCTATACAATAAATATTAATGTTTACATTAATGTCAGCAATAACTAATGACTGATCTGTGCAATAGATATTAATCTATACAACAATATCAGCAGTAACACATGAGTGATCTATGCAATAAGTATTTATCTGTTCATAAATGTTAGTAGTAACGCATTAATAATCTATGCGATAAATATTAATGTGTGCATTAATGTCAGCAGTAAATCATGGCTATGTGCAATAAATATTAATCTGTACAATAATATCAGCAATGATGCACGAATGATCTATGAAATAAATATTAATCTGTTCATAAATGTTAGTAGTAACTCATTAATGATCTATGCAATAAATATTAATGTGCACATTAATGTCAGCAGTAACTCATGACTCATCTGTGCAATAAATATTAATCTGCACAACAATATCAGCAGTAATGCATGACTGATCCATGCAATAAATATCAACCTGTACAAGAATATCAGTAGTAATGCATGAGTGATCTATGCAATAACTCATGACTGATCTGTGCAATAGATGTTAATCTATACAACAATATCAGCAGTAACTCATAATTGATCTATGCAATAAGTATTTATCTGTTCATAAATGTTAGTAGTAACTCATTAATGATCTATAATAATCACACTCCTCATTTCTTGATACACTGGAAAGTATTAGGGTACAACCCGACACCCTAATAATGGGCGATTTCAACAATCCCACCATTAACTGGGAAAACTATTCATGTATCAACTCTTTTGCTCAACATTTTCTAGAATTCATAAATTCCAATGCCTTGGATCAACTTATTCACACCCCCACCAGGGGCAGCAATATCCTAGATCTGGTCATTACCAACATGGGAAACTGGTGTTCCACACCAGAGGTCAATTCCTTGTTTGTCAGATCCGACCACAAGCTAATCAGCCTAGACATCCACATCCCACCCCCAACCCCAGTTAGGGAAACCATCA
This sequence comes from Protopterus annectens, assembly GCF_019279795.1. Classification (NCBI taxonomy): domain Eukaryota; kingdom Metazoa; phylum Chordata; order Ceratodontiformes; family Protopteridae; genus Protopterus; species Protopterus annectens. Next base: position 806,284,833 of record NC_056749.1, on the reverse strand, counting down.
TAAAAAAACTTCTGCAAAGCCAACTTCACACTTCTTAAGACAGAAGTGGCAAACTTCATGACACCCATGCAGACGGACAATATAGGTATGACTGCCGAATCCTACACAAATGCACTTTATAAGCACTTACACGAGTGCATGGATCATGCTATCCCTAATAGAACCAAGATGTTATCCTCTAAAAAAAGGAAGCCAATCTGGTGGTCCTCTGCCATAAACTCTACAACAGAAGAAAGAAACTGTTGCAAAAAAGTGCAAAATCCCATGACTGGAGGAACACCCTGGTCAACCTAAGTAAGAAGCTGAGATCCCTCATAAAATCCTCCAAAGCTAGTTATGAAAACAAAATTGCTACTGACTCTAAAGACAACCACAAAGCATTCTATAGCTATGTCAAGAATCTAAATGGGAACACTCAGATCTGCTCTGAGTTACAGCACAATGGCACTAAATATACAGAAGGACCATCACTCAAAGCAGCAGGATATAATAAATCACAATGATATTTATTCCAAGGTAGCTAAAAAGCTACCTGTATTCAAAATAACAGACCGGTTTCGGCTTAACAAGCCTTTATCAATGTTGCAATTCCATTAACCAAAAATTATTATACAAACCAACCTAACATCCTGGTACTACTTAAATACATCTTTATGACATGGTATGCTCCTGCCATTGGTCAACAAACTGATATAACACAGCTGCATTTAATTAATGCTGGAAACAGTGCAAATGTGTGATTGAGCTAGAAACAAAACTGGAGATCATGAAAATATATTTGAATCTTCTATTAAAAATTAAATATTGAATTCCACAATGCTATTATAATATGTCAAAGCCATGTTGTTACACTAGGTTGACAAGGACCTAGTTTAACAATGGGAATTAATATAATCATGTGCTAGAAGTATCTAGGCTTAATAAATACATAAGTATACCTGAATTATGTCTCCTTAGCATGATTGGTACAAATGTGTATTGTTAACACTAAAATGTTAAATTATTGTCTGAATGTGCTATCATGTACTTCATATTCATTCAGCCCTGGTTTGAAAAAGGCCCCAAGTTTAGTGATCCACATGCTTTCCATATTATTTAATCTTGTGTGCCACCCCATCTTGAAATTCCTTTGTAGTTGAATTTTATCAATAATGATAAACTTAAAGCAGGCCCCTGTGTGGTTTTTACTGTGTTTATATAAAGCATTTGTTACTCGTCTGTTTCTGATTGAACTTAAATGTTCACTTATTCTTATTCTAATGGGTCTAGAAGTCTGTCCGACATAAAAAGCAGAACAGGTACAATAGGCAAGATAGATGACCCAATCAGAACTGCAGTTTCCAAAGGTAAATCCTTCTATGTGGCTCATCTCATCACAAAAGGATTCTCATCCAGAAAAAAAGAGGTCATTGTTCCCCTCTACTCATCATTCATTAGACGCATTATAGAGTACAACGCCCCTTTTGGTATGTACCTCACAAGACATCTACAACAACTGGAAAGACCAAAGAAATACCTCACAAAGAGGATTACTGGCATCAAACAGATGCCCTATGCAGACCGTCTCAAAAAACTACAGCTTTACTCCATCACAGATCGCCTACTCAGGGGCGATGTCTGCCTAACATACAAAGCTATGTCAAACCCAGAGCTGTTGGACATGCTCCACTCAAAGAAATCCCAATCTCTCTGAACTACATGCTCTAGAGACCTAAACCTTGTCACCAAAATAAAGAGAACATGCTGGAGGGATAGATTCCTGTGCCAGAGACTTCCCATTCTCTGGAACAGACTACCTATCTATGTCAAACAGAGCTCCTCATTAGCACTTTTCAAGAAAAATCTTGATGATTGGATGGGAAATGGGAAATTCACCCTGGGGATCACTTCTGTGGCTCTGCTCGACAGGGGCACAGGAAAATAATTTTCTTGGGTGGCAAAAGCCAGGGTACATTTTTTGGCTAGGCTTGTATGGGCCCTAGGGCCGATAGCCTAGTACCTACCTATGAACCTATAAATACAATTTGTTCATAAATGTTAGTAGTTACTAATTAATGATCTATGCAATAAATGTTAATGTGTACATTAATGGCAGCAGTAACTCATGACTGATCTGTAATCTGTACAAGAATATCAGCAGTAATGCATGAGAGATATATGCAATAAATATTAATCTGTTCATAAATGTTAGTAGCAACTCATTAAAGATCTATGCAATAAATATTGATCTGTTCAAAATGTTAGTAGCAACTCATTAATGATCTGTGCAAAAAATATTAATGGATACATTAATATCAGCAGTAAGTCATGACTGATCTGTGCCATAAATATTAATCTGTACAAGAATATCAGCAGTAATGCATGAGTGATCTATGCAACAAATATTAATCTGTTCATAAATGTTAGTAGGAACTCATTAATGATCTATGCAAAAAATATTAATGCATACATTAATATCAGCAGTAAGTCATGACTGATCTGTGCCATAAATATTAATCTGTACAAGAATATCAGCAGTAATGCATGAGTGATCTATGCAACAAATATTAATCTGTTCATAAATGTTAGTAGTAACTCATTAATGATCTATGTAATAAATATTAATGTGTACACTAATGTCAGCAGTAACTCATGACTAATCTGTGCAATAAATATTAATGTGTACAAGAATATCAGCAGTAATGCATGAGAGATATATGCAATAAATATTGATCTGTTCATAAATGTTATTAGTAACTCATTAATGATCTATGCAATAAATACTTATGTGTCCATTAATGTCAGCAGAAACTCATGACTGATCTGTTCAATAAATATTAATCTGTACAAGAATATCAGCAGTAATGCATGACTAATCTATGCAATAAATTTTAGTCTGTACAATAATATCAGCAGTAATGCATGAGTGATCTATGCAGTAAATATTAATCTCCTCATAAATGTTAGTAGTAACTCATTAATGTCTATGCAATCAATATTAATGCCTACATTAAAGTCAGCAGTAACTCATGACTAAACTGTGCAATAAATATTAATCTGTACAAGAATATCAACAGTAATGCATTAGTGATCTATGCAATAAATATTATTCTCTTAATAAATGTTAGTAGCAACTCCGTAATGATCTATGCAATAAATATTAATGTGTACACTAATGTCAGCAGTAACTCATGACTAATCTGTGCAATAAATATTAATGTGTACAAGAATATCAGCAGTAATGCATGAGAGATATATATGCAATAAATATTGATCTGTTCATAAATGTTATTAGTAACTCATTAATGATCTATGCAATAAATATTTATGCGTCCATTAATGTCAGCAGAAACTCATGACTGATCTGTTCAATAAATATTAATCTGTGCAAGAATATCAGCAGTAATGCATGACTAATCTATGCAATAAATTTTAGTCTGTACAATAATATCAGCAGTAATGCATGAGTGATCTATGCAGTAAATATTAATCTCCTCATAAATGTTAGTAGTAACTCATTAATGTCTATGCAATCAATATTAATGTCTACATTAATGTCAGCAGTAACTCATGACTGATCTGTGCAATAAATATTAATCTGTACAAGAATATCAGCAGTAATGCATGTGTGATCAATGCAATAAATATTAATCTGTTCATAAATGTTAGTAGTAACTCAGGGTCTATATTATATCCTCGAATGCTTAAAAAAGCGAACACTGATTGATCAAACTTATTTTCGCGAAACTGCAAAATATCGAAGCAGCAGAAACTTGAATTTTGTTTTAGGGAAAGAATTTGGTTGTCCATTTCTGTTGCTTTGGTATTTTCAGTGTTATGGTGGAAAGTTACTGGTCGGATTCAAGTAAGTGTACGATTGTGTGGATGTGAGTGTTAGGGTGATTTAGGTGAATTAGGGTTAGGGCTCGGGTTAGTTGTGTGTGCGATTGAGTGGACATGAGGGTTAGGGTGGATTTAAGTGAGTTAGGGTTAGGGAGCAGGTGAGGAGTAAAGGTGCGAGTGATGGACCTAAGGGTTAGGGTTTGGGTTGAGGTAAGTGGGTAGTTAGTGGTGTGTGCATAGTTTAGTGTAGGGTTAAGTATCAGATTTTAGGTGTATGTGTGTGGATTTCTGTTTGTTTGGTGTGCTTGTGTTGTGTGTATGTGTATTGGATCAGCGATTTTTTCCCTGGGAAAAAAATAGCTGATCTGACAGTTCCAGATTGTAAGCTTTCACTTAAATTAGGTTGATCAATCAGCATTCGCTTTTTTAAGCATTCAATGATATAATATAGACCCACTCATTAATGCTCTATGCAATAAATAATTAAGTGTACATTAATGTCAGCAGTAACACATGACTAATCTGTGCAATAAATATTAATCTGTACAAGAATATCAGCAGTAATGCATTAGTGATCTATGCAATAAATATTATTCTCTTAATAAATGTTAGTAGTAACTCCTTAATGATCTATGCAATAAATATTAATGTGTACATTAATGTCAGCAGTAACTCATGACTGATCTGTGCAATAAATATTAATGTGTACACGAATATCAGCAGCAGTGCATGAGAGATATATGAAATAAATATTGATCTGTTCATAAATGTTAGTAGTAACTCATTAATGATCTATGCAATAAATATTAATGTGTACATTAATGTCAGCAGTAACTCATGACTGATCTGTGCAATAAATATTAATGTGTACAAGAATATCAGCAGTAATGCATTAGTGATCTATGCAATAAATATTATTCTCTTAATAAATGTTAGTAGTAACTCCTTAATGATCTATGCAATAAATATTAATGTGTACATTAATGTCAGCAGTAACTCATGACTGATCTGTGCAATAAATATTAATGTGTACACGAATATCAGCAACAGTGCATAAGAGATATATGAAATAAATATTGATCTGTTCATAAATGTTAGTAGTAACTCATTAATGATCTATGCAATAAATATTAATGTGTACATTAATGTCAATGGTAACACATGACTGATCTGTGGAATAAATATTAATCTGTACAAGAATATCAGCAGTAATGCATGAGTGATCTATGCAATAAATATTAATCTGTTAATAAATGTTAGTAGTAACTCATTAAAGATCTATGTAATAAATATTAATGTGTACATTAATGTCAGCAGTAACTCATGACTGACCTGTGCAATAAATATTAATCTGTACAAGAATATCAGCATTAATTCATGAGTGATCTATGCAATAAATATTAATGTGTACATTAATGTCAGCAGTAACTCATGACTGATCTGTGCAATAAATATTAATCTGTACAAGAATATTAGCAGTAATGTATTAGTGATTTATGCAATAAATATCAATCTGTTCATATATGTTAGTAGTAACTCATTGATGATCTATGCAATAAATATTAATGGGTACAATAATGTCAGCTGTAACTCATGACTGATCTGTGCAATAAATATTAATCTGTACAAGAATATCAGCAGTAATGCATGAGTGATCTATGCAATAAATATTAATCTTTTCATAAATGTTAGTAGTATTTCATTAATGATCTATGCAATAAATATTAATGTGTACATTAATGTCAGCAGTAACTCATGACTAATCTGTTCAAAATTAATCTTTACAAGAATATCAGCAGTAATGCATGAGTGATCTATGCAATAAATATTAATCTGTTCATAAATATTAGTAGTAACTCATTAATGATGTATGCAATAAATATTAATGTGTACATTAATGTCAGCAGTAAGTCATGAGTGATCTCTGCAATAAATATTAATCTGTACAAGAATATCAGCAGTAATGCATAAGTGATCTATGCAATGAATATTAATCTGTTCATAAATGGTAGTAGCAACTCATTAAGGATCTATGCAATAAATATTAATGTGTACATTAATGTCAGCAGTAAGTCATGAGTGATCTCTGCAATAAGTATGAATCTGTACAAGAATATCAGCAATATTGCATGAGTGAGCTATGCAATAAATATTAATCTCTTCATAAATGTTAGAAGTAACTCATAAATGATCTATGCAATAAATATTAATGTGTACATTAATGTTAGCAGTAACTCATGACTGATCTGTGACATAAACACTAATCTGTACAAGAATATCAGCAGTAATGCATGAGTGATCTATGCAATAAATATTTATCTGTTCATAAATGTTAGTAGTAACTCATTAATGATCTTTGCAATAAATACTGAAGTGTACATTAATGTCAGCAGTAACTCATGACTGATCTGTGCAATAAGTATTAATATGTACAAGAATATCAGCAGATGCATGAGTGATCTATGCAATAAATATTAATCTGTTCATAAATTTTAGTAGTATCTCATTAATGGTCTATAGAATGAATATTAATGTGTACATTAATGTCAGCAATAACTCATGACTGATCTGTGCAATAGATATTAATCTATACAGCAATATCAGCAGTAATGCATGAATGATCTATGCAATAAGTATTAATCTGTTTATAAATGTTAGTAGTAACTGATTAATGATCTATGCAATAAATATTACTGTGTACATTAATGTCAGCAGTAAATCATGACTGATATGTGCAATAAATATTAATCTGTAAAATAATATCAGCAGTAACACATGAGTGATCTATGCAATAAATATTAATCTGTTCATAATTGTTAGAAGTAACTCATTAATGAACTATGCAATAAATATTAATGTGTACATTAATGTCAGCAGTAACGCATGATTGATCTGTGCAATAAATACAAATCTGTACAAGAATATCAGCAGTAATGCATGAGTGATCTATGCAATAAATATTAATCTGTTCATAAATGTTAGTAGTAACTCATTAATGATCTCTGCAATAAATATTAAAGTGTACATTAATGTCAGCTGCCTACTTTTCGGCATTGCCACCTACTTTTCAACATTTTCTTGCTTGCAAAAGTTGATATCTGTGTTAGAAACAGTATTTAGAACATACCTAGAGCCTGCTTATTGCATTTTTTTGTGTTGCACTTAATTTAAAATCATTTTTTCTGAAAATTGCATTTTACCTGCCTTTGATCTAGCACACACATGTTGGGGTCATTTATTACACTGTTCTGATTATTTTGCTTCTTCTGTGTCTCTGCTGTCCTTAAACAAAAACAAAAAAAACAAAAAAAAATCTTGCTATTTTCCCACTTTCTATAATTTAAAAAAAAGTTCAGTTACAGAATTGCTGTTCTGAACTGTTTGTAAGTTTCTTGGAGGCCAGTGCTTACTTGGGCTAAAGGAAAGTCTCTGTGTTCACCAGTGGCAGTGGTTAACACTGAGCAGCCTGTCTGTCCCTCTAGGAGTGGTTACTGCCTAGAAACTCTAGTTTTATTGGCCATTTTGGGTTAATTCCAAACTCTTTGATCTCTCTCTTTCTTAAAACCCTGCAAGTCTCTTTTTGCGTGGTCTTTACGTACAGAGCAGTGTCCGGCAGCGCTCGGTTAGCTGGGGTATACTATTCCTCGCTCCACAAAGTCTGTGCTGCAAATTTTCCCTTAGAACTAGACAAGCCTCAACTCAAGTGCTTTATATCAACTGCTCTTATTGTAGCACTTGCATAACCCAAATCAGCACTTGTCCAAATCTCCTAGACAACACTATTATTTTCCAAATCTCCTAGACAGCACTATTATAATACAGCATAAGACCCTCGACTGTCCGCAAGACAAGTGAAATTTACTTTTCCAAGCATATCCAGAGGTCAGCTTCAGGTGTACTCTCCAGTTCCTCTGGTGGAATTGGGCATCCTGAGGCAATGTCACAACTGCCTCATGTATACATGCAACCCTCTCCTCTTACCTCTAGACACAAACACTTGTGAGAGATGCAAACACACAGCCAGACTCGAGGCTAAGTGCTCTCAACCCATGACTGTAACAGACAGTCAAGAGGAGAAGAGACACACTAGCATCACACCACCAGTCACACATGGATCTACAAAACAAGCACCAGCAAAACATACACATAAATACAGAAAAACATATTCAGAGGCACTAGATACCAATCTGAAAAAGAAACAGGGCCCTCCAAAGCAGACAAGCAAGCAACCTGCACCTCCAAACACAAGCCAGAAAACACATAATTCACCTCAGCAGTGTGCCTCACGACAGCCCCTAAGGCAAAACACCATACCTGACAGGCTAGTAATAGGAGACTCTATAGTAAGGCACACAGATGTTCCACTCACCAGGCTGAACATGAGAAGGTTACTGTCAGCTGCCTGTCGGGTGCTAGGATCCGCCACATAACACAGGCACTTAGGTCACTCCAGAACAAGTGCAAGTATAATGCTGTCATTGTACATGTTGGTGTGAATGATCTAAGATGTACCTCCCTGGACTACATGAAAAGAGACATTGAGGACCTCTCTGATCAGATGTAGCCCAAGCTGGTATGACCCTGACCTTGAGTAGCATACTACCTTCACCTAGAATGATACCACAATACAAAGATAAAATTATCAATTTCAACAATTGGCTAAGCTTCTGGTGTCATTCTAAGGGGAGCCAGTGTCTGTCTGCCTGGAATGACATGATAGACAAGCCTCACTGTTTCACCAGAGATGGTTTGCACCTGTGACCCCTAGGCTTTTGAATACTGGCCAAGGTTCTTGCCATCCCCATAGTGCCTTTTTTAGGCAAGGCTCAAAGGACAAACCAACCACCATAACCAGCACAGGTAACCAAAAACTAAGGGTAATGCTACTCAACACCAGAAGTCTCAACCTCAAAATGCACGCACTCGAGGCACTCCTCAGTATGGAGAAAATCGATGTTTGTGCAGTGACAGAAACCTGGTTCAAGGCTCAAGAGAGCATCCCAGCACTACCAGGTTACAATTCATATCATACCTTCTGGCCTCAGTTACCAGATCACAGTACAAAGGGCGGAGGTGTATCCATATTCATCAAGGATACCCACATCTCCAGGTTAATGGCGCAGGATGATGCCCCAGAGATCATCCATGTGCAACTATCAGCAGGCAAAACCACATTTCAAGTCATAGCCTGTTATAGATCGCCTACCATGCCCCAAGATGCTCACTCAGCATTCCTTGAGGCATTGGAGAATATAAAGGTCCTACCCAACACCATAATTATGGGTGATTTCAACTACCCTGGTAGAGACTGGGTGAACTGCCAAAGTTCTAACTCCTATGCCCAGCGGTTCATACAATTTATAAATTCAAATGCCCTTGAACATCTGGGATGTTCTCCCACTAGAAGGGACAACATATTGGATCTAGTCATCACAAATATGGGCGCCCATTGTACCACACCCGTTATCACTCCCTCTCTGGTTAGATCAGACCACAAACTGATAACCCTGGACATCCTCACCCCTCCACCTCCCCCAGTCAAAGAAACCATTGTAAAAAACCTTTCCAAAGCAAGGTTCAAACTATTTGCGTCAGAAGTGGAAAGCTTCACTATTCCCTTGCAGAAGGATAATGATATCCAGGATGCAGAATCCTACACCAAGGCACTTTATATACATCTTCAGGATTGCATGGACCATGATATCCCAAATAAAACCAAGACTCCTTACTCAAGCAAGAAGAAACCAGTCTGGTGGACCCCGGCCATAAGCAAACTATACAATAAAAGGAGGAGACTTATACAAAAAAAAGCCAAATCTCAAGTAGAAAAATCATCACTGATCAGCATTAGTAAGAAATTGAGGGCCCTCATCAAGTCAACTAAAGCCAATTTCGAAAAGAAAGTTGCCAAGGATGCCAAGGATAACCATAAGGCCTTCTATGGTTACATCAAAAACCTAAACGGCAATGCTCAGGTCTGTTCTGAGCTAGTACAAAATGGAACAAAATACACTGACCCCACTGATATTGCCAACATCTTGGCTGACAGGTTCAGTGCAAATCCCCCCCCCCTCACCACCTGCAGGGCCTATTTCTATTCCAGGGGATTGTGTAACTCCAGTTATTACTGATAGGTTGGTTAATAAGGCTCTATCTAAAGCTAAAAGCACTGCCTCCATGGGACCAGATGGTGTCCTGGGATGTGTCATACGTGAGCTCCAAAATGAATTAACCCCACATCTGAATACCCTGTTCAGTCTCAGCCTCTGACAGGATATGTGCCCATAGAATGGCACACAGCAACGGTGGTTCTGCTGCACAAGGGTGGGCCCACAACCGACCCTGGGAACTACTGACCAATAAGCCTGACCAGTTTGATCTGTAAGGCAATGGAGCAAATCATTATGGAACTCATAAATGCAGTGATTGGGACCCTCCAAACACTTGACCCCACACAGATCGGATTCGTCAAGGGCAGATCATGCTTCCTGAACCTGGTGGACTTCTTTGAGACAGTTATTCAGGCTATAGATAAGGGAAAGGAGGTGCACACGGCTTACATTGACCTTGCTAAAGCATTTGACACCATTCCCCATTTGGGTATTATTGATAAACTCACCAACCTGGGCATAAACCCTTACGTCACAAGATGGATCACAAACAGGCTCTCAGAGAGATCCTGCAAAGTAAGAGTAGCAGGATCTATGTCCGAATCCAGACCAGTGACGAGCAGTGTGCCTCAGCGCTCTGTCCTGGGGCCCCTTCTTTTGGCATATACTTCTCAGAAGTACAGGCAAGCACTGAAGGGCTGTGGCTGACCAAGTTTGTGGATGACTGCAAACTGGGTGCTATAATAGAGTCTCCGGCCAACATGGATATCCTCCAGAAGGGCCTTAATGAGACTGATGCATGGTGTCAAAGTGATGGTCTCAAGCTAAATAATAAAAAATGCATAGTAATCCCCTTTGGAAAAAACAGAGTACCTGCAAACTACCACATAGGAGGTAACCCCCTGAAATCTGAAGAAGTAATAAGGGATCTAGTGACCCAAGTAGATAGTCAGCTTTCCTTTGATAACCATTTTGCCAAGGTGGTTAGAAAATCCTTCTATGTGACCCATCTGATCACGAAAGGGTTTGCATCAAGGTCTAAGGATGTAGTGGTGCCCCTCTACTCTTCCCTCATCAGACCCATTATTGAGTATAATGCACCAATCGGAATGTACCTGGCTAGGCATCTCCAGCAGCTGGAGAGACCACAGAGGTACCTCACTAAGAGGATTACTGGCCTCAAACAGTTGCCCTATGCAGCACAATTGAAAAAAACTAAGGCGTTTCTCTGTTGCATACCGCCTTCTCAGAGGCAATCTCTGTCTAACATACAGAGCCATTTCCAACCCAGAACTGCTGAACATGCTCCATCTTAGCAAAACCAAATCTACTCAAGCTACACGCTCTGGGGATATAAACCTCAGCACAACAATGAGTAGAACATGCTGGAGGGATAGATTCTCTTCACAAAGACTCCCCTTGCTATGGAACAAGGTCCCGCTCTACATAAGACAGAGCCCCTCACTATCACTCTTCAAGAGGAACCTTGACGAGTGGATGGGTAACAGAAAGTTCACACCAGGGATCATACCAACAGCTCTACTAGATAGGGGACAAGGGTACTAGCTGTTAGATCAAGAGCCTAGGGAACTAACCAAAGGGGTGGTGAATACCACACAATATGGCTGGGCTAATATATGACTTCAGGCAGATAGCCCAGTACCTATCTATGAACCTATGAACCTATGAGCAGTAACTCATGACTGATCTGTGCAATAAATATTAATCTGTACAAGAATATCAGCAGTAATGCATGAGAAATATATGCAATAAACATTGATCTGTTCATAAATGTTAGTAGTAACTCACTAATGAGCTATGCAATCAATATTAATGTGTACATTAATGTCATCAGTAACTCATGACTGATGTGTGCAATAAATATTAATCTGTACAAGAATATCAACAGTAATGCATTAGTGATCTATGCAATAAATATTATTCTGTTCATAAATGTTAGTAGTAACTCCTTAATGATCTATGCAATAAATATTAATGTGTACATTAATGTCAGCAGTAACTCATGACTAATCTGTGCAATAAATACTACTCTGTACAAGAATATCAACAGTAATGCATGAGTGATTTATGCAATACATATTAATATCTTAATAAATGTTAGTAGTAACTCATTAATGATATACACAATAAATATTAATTGGTACATTAAAGTCAGCAGGAAATCATGAGTGATCTGTGCAATAAATCTTAATCTGTACAAGAATATCAGCAGTAATGCAGGACTGATCTATGCAATAAATATTAATCTATACAATAATATCAGCAGTAATGCAAGAGTGATATATGCAGTAAATATTAATCTGTTCATTAATGTTAGTAGTAACTCATTAATGATGTATGCAATCATTATTAATGTGTACATTAATGTCAGCAGTTTGTCATGACTTATCTGTGCAATAAATATTAATCTGTACAGGAATATCAGCAGTAATGTGTGAGTGATTTATGCAATTAATATTAATCGGTTCATAAATATTAGTATTAACTCATTAATGACCCGTGCAATAAATATTAATGTATACATTAATGTCAGCAGTAAAGAATGACTGATCTGTGCAGTAAGTACTACTCTCTACAAGAATATCAGCAGTAATGCAGGACTGATCTTTGCAATAAATATTAATCTGTACAATAATATCAGCAGTAATGCATGAGTGAACTATGCAGTAAATATTAATTTGTTCATAAATGTTAGCAAGAATTCATTAAAGATCTATGCAATAAATATTAATGTGTACATTAATGCCAGCAGGAACTCATGACTGATCTGTTCAATAAATATTAATGTGGTCATAAATGTTAGTAGTAACTCATTAATGATCTATGCAATAAATAAAGTGTACATTAATGTCACCAGTAACTCATAACTGATCTGTGCAAAAAATATTAGTCTGTACAAGAATATCAGCATTAACGCAAGAGTGATCTATGAAATAAATATTAATCTGTTCATAAATGATAGAAACTCATTAATGATCGATGCAATAAATATTAATGTGTATATTAATGTCAGTGTAACTCATGACTGATCTGTGCAACAAATATTATCTGTACAACAACATCAGCAGTAATGAATGACTGATCTATGCAATAAATATTAATCTGAACAAGAATATGAGCTGTAATGCATGAGTGATCTATGCAATAAATATTAATCTGTTCATAAATGTTAGTAGTAACTCATTAATGATCTATGCAATAAATATTAATGTGTACATTAATGTCAACAGTAAAGCAAGACTGATCTATGCAATTAATATTATTCTGTACAAGAATATTAGCAGTAATGCATGAGTGATCTATGCAATAAATGTTAATCTGTTCATAAATGTTAGTAGTAACTGATTAATGATCTATGCAATAAATATTAATGTGTACATTAATGCCAGCAGGAACTCATGACTGATCTGTGCAATAAATATTAATCTGTACAAGAACTTCAGCAGTAATGCATGAATGATCGATGAAATATATATTATTCTGTTCATAAATGTTAGTAGTAATACATTAATGATCTGTGCAATAAATATTAAGGCATACATTAATGTCAGCAGTAACTCATGACTGATCTGTGCAATAAATATTAATCTATACAAGAATGTCAGTAGTAATGCATGAGTGATCTATGCAATAAATATTAATCTGTTCATAAATGTTAGAAGTAACTCATTAATGATCTATGCAATAAATATTAATGTGTACATTAACGTCAGCAGTAACGCAAAACTGATCTGTGCAATAAGTACCACTCTGTACAAGAATATCAGCAGTAATGCATGCGTGATCTATGCAATAAATGTTAATCTGTTCATAAATGTTAGTAGTAACTGATTAATGATCTATGCAATAAATATTAATGTGTACATTAATGCCAGCAGGAACTCATGACTGATCTGTGCAATAAATATTAATCTGTACAAGAACGTCAGCAGTAATGCATGAATGATCGATGAAATATATATTATTCTGTTCATAAATGTTAGTAGTAATACATTAATGATCTGTGCAATAAATATTAAGGCATACATTAATGCAAGCAGTAACTCATGACTGATCTGTGCAATAAATATTAATCTATACAAGAATGTCAGTAGTAATGCATGAGTGATCTATGCAATAAATATTAATCTGTTCATAAATGTTAGAAGTAACTCATTAATGATCTATGCAATAAATATTAATGTGTACATTAACGTCAGCAGTAACGCAAAACTGATCTGTGCAATAAGTACCACTCTGTACAAGAATATCAGCAGTAATGCATGAGTGATCTATGCAATAAATATGAATCTGTTCAGAAATGTTAGAAATAAACATTAATCTGTACAAGTATTCTCAGTCTTCTGGCTTTTCCCGGTTAGGGGTTGCCACAGCGGAACTCCGGTCCGCTAATGATTGGCAGTAGATTTTTACTTGCAGAGTTGCCGGTCCTGACGCACAACATTCAATGAAGGTACACCCATTCCTGCATGTCTCCGCACAGAAGACGCTCTAGCTGAGAATTAAACAGGACATCATCTTACTTCGAGGTGACAATGCTACTGCAGCACCACCACCGCAGTTATTAATCTGTACAAGAATATCAACAGTAATGTATGAGTGAGCTATGCAATAAATATTAATCTGTTCATAAATGTTAGTAGTAACTCATTAAAGATCTATGCAATAAATATTAATGTGTACATTAATGCAGGCAGGAACTCAAGACTGATCTCTGCAATAAATAATCTGTTCATAAATGTTAGTAGTAACTGATTAATGATCTATGCAATAAATATTAATGTGTACATTAATTCCAGCAGGAACTCATGACTGATCTGTGCAATAAATATTAATCTGTACAAGAATGTCAGCAGTAATGCATGAATGATCTATGCAATAAATATTATTCTGTTCATAAATGTTAGTAGTAATACATTAATGATCTGTGCAATAAATATTAATGCATACATTAATTTCAGCAGTAACTCATGACTGATCTGTGCAATAAATATTAATCTGTACAAGAATATCTGCAGTAATGCATAAGTGATCTATGCAATAAATATTAATCTGTTCATAAATGTTAGTTGTAACTCATTAAAGAGCTATGCAATAAATATTAATGTGTACATTAATTCCAGCAGGAACTCATGACTGATCTGTGCAATAAATATTAATCTGTACAAGAACGTCAGCAGTAATGCATGAATGATCTATGCAATAAATATTATTCTGTTCATAAATGTTAGTAGTAATACATTAATGATCTGTGCAATAAATATTAATGCATACATTAATTTCAGCAGTAACTCATGACTGATCTGCGCAATAAATATTAATCTGTACAAGAATATCTGCAGTAATGCATAAGTGATCTATGCAATAAATATTAATCTGTTCATAAATGTTAGTTGTAACTCATTAAAGAGCTATGCAATAAATATTAATGTGTGCATTAATTTCAGCAGTAACTCATGACTAATTTATGCAATAAATATTAATATGTACAAGAATATCACTAGTAATGCATGACTCATCTATGTAATAAATATTAATCTGTTCATAAATGTCATTAGTAACTCAGTAATAATCTATGCAATAAATATTAATGTGTACATTAATGTCAGCAGTAACGCATGACTGATCTGTGCAATTAATATTAATCTGCACAACAATATCAGTAGTAATGATTGACTGATCTAGGCAATAAATATTAATAATTACAAGAATATCAGCAATAATGCATGAGCGATCTATGCAATAAATATTAATCCATTCATAAATGTTAGTAGTAACTCTTTATTGATCTATGCAATAAATATTAATGTGTACATTATTGCCAGCAGTAACTCATGTCTGATCTGTGCAATAAATATTAATCAGTACAAGAATATCAGCAGTAATGCATGACTGATCTATGCAATTAATACTAATCTCTTCAAAATGTTAGTAGTAACTCATTAATGATCTATGCAATAAATATTAATGTGTATATTAATGTCAGCAGTAATGCATGACTGATCTATACAATAGATATTAATCTGTACAACAATATCAGCAGTAATGCATGAGTGATCTATTAAATAAATATTTATCTGTTCATAAATGTTAGTAGCAACTCATTAATGATCTATGCAATAAATATATTGTGTACATTAATCTCAGCAGTAACTCATGACTGATCTGTGAAAAAATATTAATCTGTACAAGAATATCAGCAGTAATGCATGACTGATCCATGCAATAAACATTAAGCTGTACAATAATATCAGCAGTAATGCATGAGTGATCTATGCAGTAAATATTAGTCTGTTAATAAATGTTAGTAATAACTCATTAATGATCTATGCAATCAATATTAATGTGTACATTAATGTCATCAGTAACTCCTGACTGATCTGTGCAATAAATATTAATGTGTACAAAAATATCAGCAGTAATGCTTTAGTGTTCTATGCAATAAATATTATTTTGCTCATAAATGTTAGTAGTAACTCCTGAATGATCTATGCAATAAATATTAATGTGTATATTCATGTCAGCAGTAACTCATGACTGATCTCTGCAATAAATATTAATCTGTACAAGAATATCAGCAGTAATGCATGAGTGATCTATGCAATAAAATATTATTCCATTCATAAATGTTAGAAGTAAATATTAATCTGTACAAGATTATCAGCAGTAATGCATGAGTGATCTATGCAATAAATATTAATCTGTTAACAAATGTTAGTAGCAATCCATTAAAGATCTATGCAGTAAATATTATTGTGCACATTCATTTCAGCAGTATCTCATGGCTCATCTGTGCAATAAATATTAATTTGTACAAGAATATCAGCAATAATGCATGAGTGATCTATGGAATAAATATTAATCTGTTCATAAATTTTAGTAGTAACTCATTAATGATCTATGCAATAAATAATAATGTGTACATTAATGTCAGCAGTAACTCATGAGTAATCTGTGCAATAAATATTATCTGTACAACAACATCAGTAGTAAAGAATGACTGATCAATGAAATAAATATTAATCTGTAAAAGAATATGAGCTGTAATGCATGAATGATCTATGCAATAAATATTAATCTGTTCATAAATGACAGTAGTAACTCATTAATGATCTATGCAATAAATATTAATCTGTTCATAAATGCTAGAAATAAATATTAATCTGTACAAGAATTCTCAGGCTTCTGGCTTTTCCAGGTTAGGGGTTACCACAGCGGAACTCCGGTCCGCTAATGATTGGCAGTAGATTTGTACAAGCTGAGTTGCCGGCCCTGATGCACAACATTCAATGAAGGTACACCCATTCACGCATGTCTCCACACATAAGACGCTCTAGTTGAGAATCAAACAGGACAACATCTTACTTTGAGGTGACAACGTTACCGCAGCACCACCATTGCAGTTATTAATCTGTACAAGAATATCGAGAGTAATGCATGAGTGATCTATGCAATAAATGTTAATCTGTTCATAAATGTTAGTAGTAACTGATTAATGATCTTTGCAATAAATATTAATGTGTACATTAATGCCAACAGTAACTCATGACTGATCTGTGCAATAAATATTAATCTGTACAAGAATGTCAGCAGTAATGCATGAATGATCTATGCAATAAATATTATTCTGTTCATAAATGTTAGTAGTAATACATTAATGATCTATGCAATAAATATTAATGTGTACATTAATGTCATCATTACTCATGACTGATCTATGCAACAAATATTAATCTGTACAACAATATCAGCAGTAATGCATGTGAATATGCAATAAAAATGAATCTGTTTGTAACTGTTAGTAGTAACTCATTAATGATCTATGCAATAAATATTAATGCGTACATTAATGTCAGCAGTAACTCATGACTGATCTGTGCAATAAATATTAATCTTTGCAAGAATATCAGCAGTAATGCATGAGTGATCTATGCAATAAATATCAATCTGTTCATAAATGTTAGTAACTCATTAATGATCTATGCAATAAATATTAATGTCTACATTAATGTCAGCAGTAATTCATGACTGATCTTAATAAATAATAGTAATAACAAATATTAATCTGTAAAACAATAGCAGTAATGCATGCGAGATCAATGCAATAAATATTAATCTGTTCATAAATGTTAGTAGTTACTCATTAATGATCTATGCAATAAATATTAATGTGTACATTAATGTCAGCAATAACTCATGACTGATCTCTGCAAGAAATATTAATCTGTACAAGAATATCAGCAGTAATGCATGATAGATATATACAGTAAACATTGATCTGTTCATAAATGTTAGTAGTAACTCACTAATGATCTATGCAATCAATATTAATGTGTACATTAATGTCACCAGTAACTCATGACTGATGTGTGCAATAAATATTAATCTGTACAAGAATATCAACAGTAATGCATTAGTGATCTATGCAATAAATATAATTCTGTTCATAAATGTTAGTAGTAACTCCTTAATGATCTATGCAATAAATATTAATGTGTACATTAATGTCAGCAGTAACTCATGACTAATCTGTGCAATAAGTGCTATTCTGTACAAGAATATGATCAGTAATGCAGGACTGATCTATGCAATAAATATTAATCTGTACAATAATATCAGCAGTAATGCATGAGTGAACTATGCAATAAATATTAATTTGTTCATAAATGTTAGCAAGAATTCATTAAAGATCTATGCAATAAATATTAATGTGTACATTAATGTCAGCAGTAATGCATGACTGATCTGTGCAATTAATATTAATCTGTACAACAATATCAGTAATAATGCATGACTGATCTAGGCAATAAATATTAATCTGTACAAGAATATCAGCAGTAATGCATGAGTGATCTATGCAATAAATATTAATCTGTTCATAAATGTTAGTAGTAACTCATTAATGATCTATTCAATAAATAAAGTGTACATTAATGTCACCAGTAACTCATGACTGATCTGTGCAATAAATATTAGTCTGTACAAGAATATCAGCAGTAATGCATGAGTGATCTCTGCAATAAATATTAATCTGTTCATAAATGATAGAAACTCATTAATGATCAATGCAATACACATTAATGTGTATGTTAATGTCTGTGTAACTCATGACTGATCTGTGCAATAAATATTATCTGTACAACAACATCAGCAGTAATGAATGACTGATCTATGCAATAAATATTAATCTGAACAAGAATATGAGCTGTAATGCCTGAGTGATCTATGCAATAAATATTAATCTGTTCATAAATGTTAGTACTAACTCATTAATGATCAATGCAATAAATATTAATGTGTACATTAATGTCAGCAGTAATGCAAGACTGATCTATGCAATTAATATTAATCTGTAGAAGAATATTAGCAGTAATGCATGAGTGATCTATGCAATAAATGTTAATCTGTTCATAAATGTTAGTAGTAATTGATTAATGATCTATGCAATAAATATTAATATGTACATTAATGCCAGCAGTAACTCATGACTGGTCTGTGAAATAAATATTAATCTATACAAGAATGTCAGCAGTAATGTATGAATGATCTATGCAATAAATATTATTCTGTTCATAAATGTTAGTAGCAATACATTAATGATCTATGCAATAAATATTAATGCATACATTAATGTCAGCAGTAACTCATGACTGATCTGTGCAATAAATATTAATCTATACAAGAATGTCAGTAGTAATGCATGAGTGATCTATGCAATAAATATTAATCTGTTCATAAATGTTAGTAGTAACTCATTAATGATCTATGCAATACATATTAATGTGTACATTAATGTCAGCAGTAACGCAAAACTGATCTGTGCAATAAGTATTACTCTGTACAAGAATATCAGCAGTAATGCATGAGTGATCTATGCAATAAATATTAATCTGTTCATTAATGTTAGAAATAAACATTAATCTGTACAAGCATTCTCATTCTTCTGGCTTTTCCCGGTTAGGGGTTACCACAGTGGAACTCCAGTCCTCTAATGAAAGGCAGTAGATTTTTACTTGCTGAGTTGTCGGCCCTGACACACAATATTCAGTGAAGGTACACCCATTCACGCATGTCTCCACACAGAAGACGCTCAAGCTGAGAATCAAACAGGACAACATCTTACTTTGAGGTGACAACGTTACCGCAGCACCACCACTGCAGTTATTAATCTGTACAAGAATATCAACAGCAATGCATGAGTGATCTATGCAATAAATATTAATCTGTTCATAAATGGTAGTTGTAACTCATTCAAGAGCTATGCAATAAATATTAATGTGTACATTAATTTCAGCAGTAACTCATGACTGATCTGTGCAATACATATTAATCTGTACATGAATATCTGCAGTAATGCATAAGTGATCTATGCAATAATTAATAATCTGCTCATAAATGTTAGTAGTAACTCAATAAATATCTATGCAATAAATATTAATGTGTGCATTAATTTCAGCAGTAACTAATGACTAATTTGTGCAATAAATATTAATCTGTACAAGAATATCAGCAGTAATGCATGACTCATCTATGTAATAAATTTCAATCTGTTCATAAATGTCAGTAGTAACTCATTAATAATCTATGCAATAAATATTAATGTGTACATTAATGTCAACAGTAACTCATGACTGATCTGTGCAATTAATATTAATCTGCACAACAATATCAGTAGTAATGCATGACTGATCTATGCAATAAATATTAATCATTACAACAATATCAGCAATAATGCATGAGTGATCTATGCAATAAATTTTAATCCATTCATAAGTGTTAGTAGTAACTCATTATTGATCTATGCAGTAAATATTAATGTGTACATTATTGCCAACAGTAACTCATGTCTGATCTGTGCAATAAATATTAATCAGTACAAGAATATCAGCAGTAATGCATGACTGATCTATGCAATAAATACTAATCTCTTCAAAAATGTTAGTAGTAACTCATTAATGATCTATGCAATAAATATTAATGTGTATATTAATGTCAGCAGTGATGCATGACTGATCTATACAATAGATATTAATCTGTACAACAATATCAGCAGTAATGCATGAGTGATCTATGAAATGAATATTTATCTGTTCATAAATGTTAGTAGCAACTCATTAATGATCTATGCAAAAAATATAATGTGTACATTAATCTCAGCAGTAACTCATGACTGATCTGTGAAAAAATATTAATCTGTACAAGAATATCAGCAGTAATGCATGAATGATCAATTCAATAAACATTAAGCTGTACAATAATATCAGCAGTAATGCATGAGCGATCTATGCAGTAAATATTAATCTGTTAATAAATGTTAGTAATAACTCATTAATAATCTATGCAATCAGTATTAATGTGTACATTAATGTCATCAGTAACTCCTGTCTGATCTGTGCAATAAATATTAATGTGTACAAGAATATCAGCAGTAATGCTTTAGTGTTCTATGCAATAAATATTATTTTGTTCATAAATGTTAGTAGTAACTTCTGAATGATCTATGCAATAAATATTAATGTGTTCATTCAAGTCAGCAGTAACTAATGACTGATCTCTGCAATAACTATTAATCTGTTCAAGAATGTCAGCAGTAATGCATGAGTGATCTATGCAATAAATATTATTCTGTTCATAAATGTTAGAAATAAATATTAATCTGTACAAGAATTTCAGCAGTAATGCATTTGTGATCTATGCAATAAATAGTAATCTGTTCATAAATGTTAGTAGCAACCCATTAAAGATCTATGCAGTAAATATTATTGTGCACATTAATTTCAGCAGTAACTCATGGCTGATCTGTGCAATAAATATTAATTTGTACAAGAATATCAGCAATAATGCATGAGTGAAATATGGAATAAATATTAATCTGTTCATAAATTTTAGTAGTAACTCATTAATGATCTATGCAATAAATAATGTGTACATTAATGTCAGCAGTAACTCATGAGTAATCTGTGCAATAAATATTATCTGTACAACAACATCAGTAGTAAAGAATGACTGATCAATGAAATAAATATTAATCTGTACAAGAATATGAGCTATAATGCATGAATGATCTATGCAATAAATATTATTCTGTTCATAAATGTCAGTAGTAACTCATTAATGATCTATGCAATAAATATTAATCTGTTCATAAATGTTAAAAATAAATATTAATCTGTACAAGATTTCTCAGTCTTCTGGCTTTTCCCAGGTTATTGGTTGCCACAGTGGAACTCCGGTCTGCTAATGATTGGCAGTAGATTTTTACTTGCAGAGTTGCCGGTCCTGACGCACAACATTCAATGAAGGTACGTCCATTCACACATGTCTCCACACAGAAGACGCTCTAGCGGAGAATCAAATAGGACAACATCTTACTTTGAGGTGACAACGCTACTGCAGCACCACCACCGCAGTTATTAATCTGTACAAGAATATCAACAGTAATGCATTAGTGATCTTTGCAATAAATATTAATCTGTTCATAAATGATAGTAGTAACTCATTAAAGATCTATGCAATAAATATTAACGTGTACATTAATTTCAGCAGTAACTCATGACTGATCTGTGCAATAAATATTAATCTGTACAAGAATATCTGCAGTAATGCATAAGTGATCTATGCAATAAATATTAATCTGTTCATAAATGTTAGTAGTAACTCATTAAAGATCTATGCAATAAATATTAATGTGTGCATTAATTTCAGCAGTAACTCATGACTAATTTGTGCAATAAATATTAATCTGTACAAGAATGTCAGCAGTAATTCATGACTCATCTATGTAATAAATATTAATCTATTCATAAATGTCAGTAGTAACTCATTAATAATCTATGCAATAAATATTAATGTGTGCATTAATGTCAGCAGTAGCGCATGACTGATCTGTGTAACTAATATTAATCTGCGCAACAATATCAGTAGTAATGCATGACTGATCTATGCAATAAATATTAATCATTACAAGAATATCAGCGGTAAAGCATGCATGATCTATGCAATAAATATTAATATGTTCATAAATGTTAGTAGTAACTCATTAATGATCTATGCAATAAATATTAATGTGCACATTAATGTCAGCAGCAATGCATGACTCATCTATGTAATAAATATTAATCTGTACAAGAATATGAGCAGTAATGCATTAGTGATCTATGCAATAACTATTAATTGGTTCATAAATATTAGTAGTAACTGATTAATGATCAATGCAATAAATATCAATATGTGCATTAATGTCAGCAGTAACTCATGACTGATCTGTGCAATAAATATTAATCTGTACAAGAATATCAGCAGTAATGCATGAGTGATCTATGCAATAATTATTAATCTGTTCATAAATGTTAGTAGTAAAACATTAATGACCTATGCAATACATTAATGTCAGCAGAACTCTGTGCAATAAATATTAATCTGTACAAGAATATTAGAAGTAATGCATGAGTGATCTATGCAATAAATAATAATCTGTTCATAAATGTTAGTAGTAACTCATTAATGATCTATTTAATAAATATTAATGTGTACATTAATGTCAGCAGTAACTCATGACTGATCTGTGCAATAATCAGGGTTGGGAGTGTGGCCTAATGGTTAAGGTGTTTGCCTTACAAACACAAAATGCAGGGTTTGACTCTCACAAGGGATAATTGGTTAGGCTTAAAATGGCTCACAAGGGCAGTTAGCCAAGTACTAACATATGAACCTATAAAAACTAATTTTTACAAGAATATGATCAGTGATGCAGGACTGATCTATGCAATAAATATTAATCTGTACAATAATATCAGCAGTAATGCATGAGTGAACTATGCAATAAATATTAATTTGTTCATAAATGTTAGCAAGAGTTCATTAAAGATCTATGCAATAAATATTAATGTGTACATTAATGTCAGCAGTAATGCATGACTGATCTATGCAATTAATATTAATCTGTACAACAATATCAGTAATAATGCATGACTGATCTATGCAATAAATATTAATCTGTACAAGAATATCAGCAGTAATGCATAAGTGATCTATGCAATAAATATTAGTCTGTTCATAAATGATAGAAACTCATTAATGATCGATGCAATAAATATTAATGTGTATATTAATGTCTGTGTAACTCATGACTGATCTGTGCAATAAATATTATCTGTACAACAACATCAGCAGTAATGCAAGACTGATCTATGCAATTAATATTAATCTGTACAAGAATATTAGCAGTAATGCATGAGTGATCTATGCAATAAAGGTTAATCTGTTCATAAATGTTAGTAGTAACTGATTAATGATCTATGCAATAAATATTAATATGTACATTAATGCCAGCAGTAACTCATGACTGATCTGTGCAATAAATATTAATCTGTACAAGAATGTCAGCAGTAATGCATGAATGATCTATGCAATAAATATTATTCTGTTCATAAATGTTAGTAGTAATTCATTAATGATCTATGCAATAAATATGAATGCATACATTAATGTAAGCAGTAATTCATGACTGATCTCTGCAATAAATATTAATCTATACAAGAATGTCAGTAGTAATGCATGAGTGATCTATGCAATAAATATTAATCTGTTCATAAATGTTAGTAGTAACTCATTAATGATCTATGCAATAAATATTAATGTGTACATTAATGTCAGCAGTAATGCAAAACTGATCTGTGCAATAAATATTAATCTATACAAGAATGTCAGTAGTAATGCATGAGTGATCTATGAAATAAATATTAATCTGTTCATAAATGTTAGAAATAAACATTAATCTGTACAAGAATTCTCAGTCTTCTGGCATTTCCCGGTTAGGGGTTGCCACAGCGGAACTCCGGTCCGCTAATGATTGACAGTAGATTTTTACTTGCCGAGTTGCTGGCCCTGACGCACAACATTCAATGAAGGTACACCCATTCACGCATGTCTCGACACAGAAGACGCTCTAGCTGAGAATCAAACAGGACAACATCTTACTTTGAGGTGACAACGTTACCGCAGCACCACCACCGCAGTTATTAATCTGTACAAGAATATCAACAGTAATGCATGAGTGATCTATGCAATAAATATTAATCTGTTCATAAATGTTAGTAGTAACTCATTAAAGATCTATGCAATAAATATTAATGTGTACATTAATTTCAGCAGTAACTCATGGCTGATCTGTGCAATAAATATTAATCTGTACATGAATATCAACAGTAATGCATGACTCATCTATGTAATAAATTTCAATCTGTTCATAAATGTCAGTAGTAACTCATTAATAATCTATGCAATAAATATTAATGTGTACATTAATGTCAGCAGTAACGCATGACTGATCTGTGCAATTAATATTAATCTGCACAACAATATCAGTAGTAATGCATGACTGATCTATGCAATAAATATTAATCATTACAACAATATCAGCAATAATGCATGAGTGATCTATGCAATAAATATTAATCCATTCATAAATGTTAGTAGTAACTCATTATTGATCTATGCAGTAAATATTAATGTGTACATTATTGCCAGCAGTAACTCATGTCAGATCTGTGCAATAAATATTAATCAGTACAAGAATATCAGCAGTAATGCATGACTGATCTATGCAATAAATACTAATCTCTTCAAAAATGCTAGTAATAACTCATTAATGATCTATGCAATAAATATTAATGTGTATATTAATGTCAGCAGTAATGCATGACTGATCTATACAATAGATATTAATCTGTACAACAATATCAGCAGTAATGCATGAGTGATCTATGAAATAAATATTTATCTGTTCATAAATGTTAGTAGCAACTCATTAATGATCTATGCAAAAAATATAATGTGTACATTAATTTCAGCAGTAACTCATGACTGATCTGTGAAAAAATATTAATCTGTAGAAGAATATCAGCAGTAATGCATGAATGATCTATTCAATAAACATTAAGCTGTACAATAATATCAGCAGTAATGCATGAGCGATCTATGCAGTAAATATTAATCTGTTAATAAATGTTAGTAATAACTCATTAATGATCTATGCAATCAATATTAATGTGTACATTAATGTCATCAGTAACTCCTGACTGATCTGTGCAATAAATATTAATGTGTACAAGAATATCAGCAGTAATGCTTTAGTGTTCTATGCAATAAATAATGGGCAGGATTCACGAAGCCTCCGTGTAAGAGTTATAACTCATACACGGAGGCTGCAGTCAAATGGAGTTATGTCAGCATGCTCTACATATTCATGAGAGCATGCTGAATCACACTTAAGGCCAACACGGTCCGTGTAAGACAGTAGGGGCATGTGGGTAGGCCAAGCCCTGTAAGCGGACACGCCCCCAGAAGAGGAAAAGTTCCCAAAGTAAACACCCATGACAGAGTCCACGGAAATGTGAATAAACAGAACACAACACATGCCCCCACAGACTACGAACAGAAAACATATAAATAAACACGTTATATATATTTTTTTAATTGTAAAAATGTTTAACCATGAGTGCGCTCTTTTGCACGGGCGTGCCCGTAGCGCAGCTACAGTTAGCAGTCAGTGTGAAAGCATATAAGAACTAAATATGCAAAATAAGCCAGAAAGCAGTAGCATAGCGGTAGAGATGTTGGCTGAAGAGCAGGCATTCATGGTTCGAGCCCCCACAACACCAAGTTTTTTTATTAGCAAAATAAGCAAGAAACAAGTCCCTGACAAATATGTACACATAAAACCACAATTTATGTAAAATGTAATGAAATAGCCCATTTATATTGAAGAAATGTGAGATAACAAAAGAATAAAAAATGCCAGATGTGCCCATAGCTGAGCTACAGTTTAACAGGGTGAGTGCATCTGCCTGTAGATGAGCAGTGGTTTAACTGATGCAAAATGATTGCCCATAGCTGAGCAATAGTTTAACATGCTGAATCTATGTGCCTGTAGCTGAGCTGAGCATAATATGCGTGCTTATAGCCAAATGAGGCTTAAAGCAGCGTACCCCGTTTGCACGGAGCTGCGCACCATGCAAACAAGCTAACCAATGGGCAACATTGAGCAAGCCGTATCAAAACTGCCTTTACACAGACACACCCCTCAGCATGTCTAGACAGTCATGAAAAATAAAAAGCAGTGGCCAGGTTTGAACCCAGGATACTATACACCATAGTCAAGGTACAGAACCACTAAGTCATGACAGCAGTACTTTTATATGCAATAATAGCTAATATATAGGAATGAATACAAACTGGAGCATGACAATGCAGGTTTACTGAAGTTGATACAATTCCAAAATGGCCAATCACAGATATGTGTGGGAAAAACGGACTATATAAGCCCCATAGGTGGGAATACACAGCATAAACGATTGTAGAACTTACCTGCAGGCAGAATGACAGGAGTAGGAGAGGGTAGTTGCTTTCGAGCACAGAGGTGGGGTGTTGAGGAGTCCAGGTACATGGTCTGGCTCCTAGTCCATAATCATGAGGCCCAACTCATGCAGGGCCAGGTCCTCTGGGGAGCATACAGGGCCGAGGCGTGGGACCGGTTGGCTCATGATCTCACCAGTGCCACAGGGATTCCAATGACTGGTGAGCAGGTCTGTCACCACCATGTGGACCTGAAGAGATACAAGCAGGACCAACTGAACCTTTGGATCCAGGAGGCCCGGCAAACACCCAACGCCCCACTACTGAGTAAGTAACATTTAATTATGTATGTAAGAAATTAAACTAGCTGATATTATGGAGATGTGTATTCCAATATTACTTCATTTATATTACAGCTGCAGGTGTTCGTTCTGTGAACCGCAGAGCCTATGGCGATAGGCTGGTGCGGTTGCGCCACCAGGCAGGTCAGTAATCCACTACCAGTAACTGTAAAGAAATATAAAATTATGACAGTCAGCAAAAGAGTGCAGTGTAGTCAGTAAGGAATAAAATGTGCAAGTGACAGTGTGAAAGTGCCTGCAAGTATTGCTTGATTACAAAAGTGTAAGTAAGTTAAACCGAAAAATGAAACTGTCTGACATATATTCTGAAATAAAAATGCCCTACCTGTAAGAAAATAGTACACAACCTGCAGCAGGCTGAAAAGTATAGCTGCAGAAGATGATGCAATCATATGTATGAAATATATCCCTGTGGAAATACTGAAACATGACAGAAGTGAGACTGCTGGAAAGGATTGTAATAACTACAGGTAAAACATGTCAATAAAGCCTAGAAGTAAGTACCATCCTGAATGGTAAAATGAAAGCAAGTGAGAGAGTGTGAGAAAGTGTCATGAATCCAGCAATACAGTAGCAATAACCCTGAATAAAGTATACTGCAATCAAGACAGAATGAAATGCATGTGAGATTCAAAACCAAACAGCAAAATCTGTTCAAAGTGTTGCTGCATCTGGAATGTGTATCCCAAAATCTGGATATGTTGCTCTCAGTCTGCAATATGCAGATCGGATGATTGTCTGATATACCAAACATCCACACTTGTCTACAGCTATATAAAGCAAATGTAGCAGGATGATGTAGCTGAGCAAAGCTAGATATGAATGTGTATGAAGAACAATAAAATGTATATTGATGTTGCAGTAACAGTCCTATCACCAAGTTGAAATAGTTATCATATAGGAAACTGTAGTTAGAACAGTAGTGTGTATATAACTGTAGCTATTAGAACTGTACAGCATATGTATTGTTATTCAAAGGTGTTAATATTACTTTCTTTACTCCACCCTATAACCACATATAACCCATTCCACGTGAAAATGGTATGTGCAATCACAATTAACACCCCTGGACGTTTGTCCTGTTGGGTCATATATATTTGCATGTCCATTGATGCATCTGCCCTGTTCATACATCCACACCTGATGGCCTGTTGCCATCAATTAACCCTGCATGTTGTTGGACTGTGCATTTCTGTTCAAATTATGCATGTGTTATGCATGCTGTTCAATGGTGTGAATATCTGGGTGTTTGGTTAATGGGAATACTAATGCATGCTGTTACAACTAATTGTGAATGGTATTATATGTCACTAACCCAAACTGTCATGACATAATGCAAAACATAGGACGACAGGGAAGGTGGGTTCCAGCGGACCCACCTCTCCCACCTCAGCTAGCAAGTGCACCTGGTACTAGTGCCGAGTCAGGACCCTCCTCCGGTGGCCCTGTGCCACCCGCGGGTGTAAGCGCTGCAGAGGATGGGGCTCTCTCCCCCTCTGCAAGTGTGGCTGGAGGAGAACCACAACTCACCCTCCATAGCGTCCGGACTGTGGTGCGTAGGGAGATTCGGGACTCTGTTCTCGAGCCCCTATGCCAGCTCGAGGCACAGGTGGCATAACTAACGGGCATGCCTGTTGCCCAGCCTACACAGCCCCCAGCACAGCCCCGTCCTGGGCAGTGAAGGAACAGTGGCAACTGCCTATGGGTGGGGATATCAGTTCCACTGTTGCCATCTGTGGGCTCATGGGCTCTGGATATCCAAACCTCCATCCCCGTCAATTGTGTAACCCCCCCACACGTGTCATACACCACCCCTGTATGCATCTTGTTTGTCTTGTCTGTTTACCTACCCAACCTACCTCCCCAGCTGTACTGACTTCCTTCACCTGACATACCACTCTCACCTGAAAAAAAAAAAAAAAGGGCACTCTGTACCCACAAAAAATTCGCCCCATACATAGCTGCCCATTCCACACACATGTCTGCTGGACATGGAACCTATCAATTACAATTGGCTGTACAACAAGTATTATTGTTGTCCTGACACCTCTCTCAGGGGTGGAAGGTTTCAAATGTCACACCAAATTACATACATATGCACAGCTGTTGCTGATGAAGAAATGGGCAGCTATGGGCCTTACCTACATCCCTCCTGCACATCCCAAGCTTGTTTCCCTACTGTCTTACCCTCTTTGTGACCCCTTTTTCACCACTTTCCTGTCTCCCCATTTTCTTTTCTTTCAAAGAAAATAGCGCGGGTGTGCGCTAGAGTAAACACCGTTAAGCGGTTGTAAGTGGGTGTGCGCGTGTGTGCGCAGAGCTAAACGCCAGTGCGCATGCGTGAGCTTCACGCAAACCAGCGCTAACCCAGTTACAACTGCTTAAAAGTGCCTTAGTCACTTTGATTGACAGGTCCTGTACTCAGTTCAAAAGCAAAATAAAATCCCACTGTCAGTCTTGAACCCAGGACCTTGGAAACACTAGTCTGTATGACCTACCACTAAGCCATGACTCTTATACAAAAACATTGTGCTAAAATAAATATAACATGTAATAGTAGGGATGAATGTAAAGGGAATATAGGATGTGTAGTACACAAAGCATGTCATTTAAAATTACTGTCAAGACTACTGGATTTCCATAATAGTAGTGTGTGAACAGAAACAGCCATGCTAGTTGGTAGCTTGTAGATAATAAGGTCAGCTAAAGTACATATATAAATGTATGTATATGTACATATATATATATATATATATATATATATATATCTATATATAGTTGTAGGAGTCATTGTGCATACACACTTGCTACAGGGAACATGAGAGAGGAATGGAGAAATGTGAATATACAACACAGCCTGAATCATGAGAGAGATACTAACCTTTACACTCACAGAACACTGTCCACAGCATACCAGCATGGTCCCCGCCCTCACAATCTGAAAGGGCAACGCCTATCCCACATACCCTTTTATAGCACTGACCTGAAATCACAGTGAGAACTGCAATCAGTACACAACTGGCTGTATGCAATTAGCAAATGCTGGCTTACAATTGGTGCAGAGGCCATCACATGGACCTATGCAGATACCTACAAATGCATCCAGTGCTAACACTCCCCACATGCAATACATTCATTGCATTGTCTGTAAGCAGACAGAGGGAGAGTGAGAAGTGAGAGAGAGAGAGAGAGAGAGCAAAAAAAAAAAATTATACACTGTGACTCTGTCACCCGAAGCTGTCAGCACTGACAGTAGCAGCAGCAAGCAGAAGCAGTGGTAACGCAACCAGCTGCGACAAACACAGGTAATGCAAAGTAGCAGGTTAATAGTGTGCATACTGTGAACCCTCCAAATGTGTCATAGGTCTGTATCCATAGGTATGTCCATGTGATATGTTGTGTGTACATAGTTCCACCAAAAGAGGATGTCCATACATTACATGTCAATCAGTCTTAGGCCATGATCCTGGCAGCAGTTATCTGTGTGTTGGCCCAGCAATGGCTGTAGTGACTGCTTTGAAAGGTCAGCCAGGTTCAAAAGGCAGGATCAGCCCATCCCAAAGGCACACTGGCTGGGAACAAGTGTCTGCAGGTACCCGATATCACTGCATATGCATCCCATACTGCATAATTCCATAGCTTAGCAGACCAGGCCCATTATGCATATGATGTGGTAATTCCCAGGGTCAGTCGAGGTGCCCCCTTAGTGGTGTGGGACCACTGTTTCTGTATGCCACTGTCCAGGTACATATCCTGTAGTATGGCCAAGATAAATTATCAGTGTTATATGCGGTTGTATGTCCTCTCGGAGTGCCAGTAGCACACATCCAGGGATACCACGAGGTCACAGTGATGCTGTGTGTTCTTCTCTGCTGAGGGCGGCCCTCACCTGGACATGTGAGATGATAGGGAGGTTACATCCAGCTGTGATAAATATTTCAACTGGTGGGGGAGAAGGAGGGGGATACATGCATCGAACATGTCTGCAAGATTGTTGCCAATATCCGTGTGTTTGGTGAATGTTAAGTAGGTGTGTATTAACACAGAGCATATCTGAGGCATGTGGTCCATATGTGTAACATAACTGAAGAAGGCCTTGTGGTCATCCATAGTGTTTGTGTCCATTTCCCTCCCAGAGTAGGCCGTGGCCATTGTTATGACGGACCGTAGCGTAGTACCAGTGCTGACCACAGATGCCTTCCCTTAATGTGAATGTGCTCTGTCCTGCAGTAGCCTCCTGCTATTGTTATACAATCTGCCTCTGTCTGGGGTCCACCGGACAGGATGCCTAACCTTGTGCATAGGGTCTGGGTTAGAAATGTGTGTGCAAGTTCCATGCAATCCGTGGCATGTCCATGGTAAGCATTTGCAAAGGGTCAGCAGTGTGGCTTGTGGCTTCCACTGGCCCAGTGTGCTGCATGGATACCATCTCAGTCCCAGCAAGTGAATAACTGTCTAATCACATACATATCAAAGTAGTCTACTGTGCTGGTGGTGGTGGTGGGATATGTATATCCAGGCCGAGTAACTTCTGTCCACATCACAGTAGTGGATGGTGTCCCACATACAGTACCTTGGGATGAACCTCCAGAGTGAGGTTGTGCATTGCACCTGTCAGTGTGTGCTGACCGATGGGGCATGCTACTATGTTGTGTGGAATGTGGCAGGTATTGTTGCACAGGTGTTGGCTGAGCACTGATATCTGGCCATGTACCTGTGTATCCACCATGACACACACACATGCAACATATGGGAGTAGTAGTATATCACTACACATGAGTATCATGTATAGTATGTGTGCCATATATTGCTGACATGGTCTGCTGATATCCTGTTTGTGTTCTCTTCCAGGGAGATGGCACGACAGCGTAACCCCGCCTACTCTGTGGTGGAAGATGAGGAGATCCACCAGAGCCTGGTGCAGGAGTATGACATCCTGTTTTCCGCACCAGTCAGAATCAGCAGGAGAGGGCCGCACTGTGGCAAGACCTTGTCCATAGGGTAAATGATATTGGCATGCATAACAGGACATATGAGCAGGTACGACATCACTGCAGTGATTTAATCTGAAGTGTCCAGCAGCGTGCATCAGATATCCACAGGCAACAGGTCGCCACAGGAGGTGGGGTGGCCACACATCCCCCCCTCACCATACTGGAGGGGCTACTCCTAAGTGTTGTGGCTCCAGCCCCGGAACACCAACAGCAGTACACCTGCATTATGATGGAGGCTGGTTCCACACAGCAGCACGACATGGAGCGTGCAGGTAATATGCCATATGTACACTTGACTGTTCTGTACACTGTATCATATGCAATATCAATGGCACAGGTGTGCCCACTGACATTAATCTCATCATTTCTGCAGGTCCCTCCAGGGTTACAGCAAGGCAGGCCATCCATGCTGCTGAGTGTGTTTAACATACCCTATAATAGTCCTGATAATGCTAGTAACAGTAGTGTAACTCAGTAGTGCTCTGTGTGTATACTGCGGGGTGCATGTGTGCAGGTGTGCCTGTGCCCATGTGTACATGTGTGCATGTGTGCAGGTGTGCCTGTGTCCACGTGTGCATCTGTGCATGTGTGCCTGTGTCCACGTGCATGTGTGCATGTGTGCATGTGTGCCTGTGTCCATGTGCATGTGCCCATGTGTGCATGTGACCACGTGTGCATGTGTGCATGTGTCCATGTGTGCATGTGTCCACGTGTGCATGTGTGCATGTGTCCACATGTGCATGTGTCCATGTGCATGTCTGCATGTGTGCATGTGTGCATGTGTGCCTGTGTGCATGTGTGC
This sequence comes from Protopterus annectens, assembly GCF_019279795.1. Lineage (NCBI taxonomy): Eukaryota > Metazoa > Chordata > Ceratodontiformes > Protopteridae > Protopterus > Protopterus annectens. Next base: position 806,251,367 of record NC_056749.1, on the reverse strand, counting down.
ATGTGTGCATGTGTCCACGTGTGCATGTCTGCATGTGTGCCTGTGTCCATGTTTGCATGTGTGCCTGTGTCCATGTGTGCATGTGTCCATGTGTGCATGTGTGCATGTGTGTATAAGTGCATCACTGGTAACAATGTCTGGAAACTGTAAACTGTGTTTCCTGTCTTCCTCCCACAGGTTCTGGGGCTGCTCTGGTGACCTGCAGCATGGAACCTGAATCCTGTGCCACGGCTACTGGTAATGATGATATTTGTGTAATGGTACAGGAAGGTGTGTCAGGGTCTGCCATTGGTCAGCCAATTGACAGTACACAGCTGTCAACCCCATCATTGCGCACAGTCATCCTGCCTGTACATCCTTTGTCACCATTGTCCCTAGGTGATGGACAGGATACAGTGGGCATAGACCAGGGTAATGTGGTACCTGTGGCACATGCGTCCCCACACAGCAGCCATGGGCAGGGTCATCCGATGGTACCACACAGACAGTTGCCTCTGGGTTCTCGTGGGAGCATCCGTGGGCGTACTGCCTCTGGCCGACATGCCCAAAGAGGTCTGTCAACCTCAGCTATGTTTCGGACTGTCATGCAGGCACAGTCACGTATGGAAAGGTACACCAGACAGGGTCTGAGAGAGCTGAGAGCATGTCGCACAGCCATGACAGACAGTATGCGTGACATTGCGGATGCTATCTGTAACTTCACCGATGTCATAGACAGACGTTGTGGGGACATATTACAGCAGTTCCACAACCAGATGTCCATGAGCCAGGGCAATGGTGGGCGTTTGCGGCGTCGGTGGCGTATGCCATCAGCAGCAGCAGCTGGCAGTCGGCGATGACAACAGGCTCGCATGCCCCCATAGTGCCAGCAGCAGCCCCAGCAATGCTGGGTCTGTGCTGTCATCAGAACGCCCCAGGAGACCACATGCATGTGGCTCTGGACAGTCCCAACAGGGACTTGTGTCCAGTCAACACACTCCCGCTTCTGATGACAGTACCCAGTCTGGCTTTGTACTGGATACAGTCCGTAGCACCCCTGCCAGGCACAGGTACCGTGTCCGTGCACACAGACACTGATCTGTATGGCCTGCCAGGTGCAGTCTGTGGCTGTCCACAAACCCCTGTATATGGCAGCCATGAGGTGGAACTGTGTGCGTGCATACACACATGCGAAATGTTAACACCTAGGGCAACCACATACACGCACACACTGCACCAACACTGCCCCACCCTGTACTGCTGCCTCACCAACACACATACACACACATGTCAATTGGTGGTATCAGTGGCTGACTCAGGCATACCTAATCCACACCCTGTGCATATGATGACACTGTGCCACCTCCTGCAATCTCCAACATCATTGCGGGAACAGGTAAACACATTGCTGATGCACAGGGTGACTACATAGAAGTGTATTAGTAGTATCATGTTGGTAACAGTACAGTGTGCTGCTATGACTGTGTGTTTATCCCAGCATGCCTGCTGCAGTAATTGTATGAATGTCCTGAATTGTTATCTGCACCCATAGTACATACCAAAGTATAACAGCTGCACATAATTTCATGCCAGTGGTAAGGTTGTCAACAGATAGCCGCATACATGGGTAGCACAGGGGGAAAGCTAATGCAAGTAGTGATATGCAATGGTGGACATGTACAATAATGGTGTCAAGTTGCCCACAACGACTATGCCATGTGGATGTTCGCGCATGTAGATATGTGTGCAGTACCAATGTAATCCAAATCACAAATAAGTATGACATAATATCAGTTCTACCATGTGCATCTGCGCTGCGTATTCCTGGGTACATGTTGATAGTGCCTACATATTTGCATTGTTACTTACTGTTATTGTTACCCTTCTTTGTTGTATAATGCACTACTTCCAGCCCTGTTTACTGTAGCTTTGCTTGCATGCATGTTCGCTTGGGGTTCCCTGGAACACTGCTTACACCTGCAATGCAGAGTTACAGTGCTTCTGTAGACTTCTAGTGACATCTGCATAGCGTAACGTACGATACGTATGTCAACTTTACACATGACAGAACGTCACTGTCTGTCCTGCACGCATGTACATTGCGTGTGACACATTGCATATGACTTACCTGGCATTTACCCACGTGTGCAGTCATATATGTCAGTGCTATGAAACAGTAGCGGTACACCCACACATACACACCTTCAGTATGTTGTTCCCCATTGACCCTATGTGTTGGTACTCACCATGGCAATCACACTACTAGGGTAGCATGTGCAAAGGTAACCTGTGAATCACCTCTATGGTCCAGTTGTGGTTTATGTGAGTCATGTGTCAATGTCACAGCTGCCACATGTATGCAGTCAGCCATCACCCTTGGCCAGGAACGTACAACACATGTATGGGATGCCACCACACAGACAATCTAGGGACTGGTCTCTCTGAACCCAGTAATGCCATACCCTGTCAGGTGGCATGTCATATATACTACATCCTGGACAAACGTCAACCCCAATCCCTGCTGCTACTATTAATAATACCCCTGAAGATGTTCCTGATAGTTTTGACCAGTTCTTTACTGAGACATTTCAGGCCCTAGCTAGCCATCTACCTCCTAGCTCCCCTGGTCCTGAAAGTAGCACCCCTAGAAAACTACTTGCATTCAGCTGCCAACCAGTCGCCACTTCACTTCTCCGTACCTTGATTGAAACAATGAAACCCACTACACTTTCTGCTGATCAACTCCCTGCCGAGTACCTATCAAAACCAGATGATGCTATTGCTTACCCCGTCTCAAAGGTAATCAAAGGAACCATGTTAGAATCTAACTTTCCCACCATCTGGAAAATGTCATATGTAATCCCACTTCACAAAGGAGGCAGCTCTACTGAATTCTCCAATTATAGGCCAATAGCTATACTCTCTCCACTTGCAAAGATTATGGAAACTTTCATCATAGACAATTCATACACCACCTAATCCAAAAGCTCATTATGGCAGACACTCAGCATGGCTTACGTCCTCATCACAGCACTACATCAGGCCTCCTAGCCTTTACTAACACCATAAACCATACTTGCAACACTAATTATATATCCTCAGCCCTCTTTTTGGATCTTTCCAAGGCATACGATATGGTTGATCACCAACTTGTACTCCACACCCTGCAAACACTGTCTAGATACTGGAGCCTTCCAATGGTTTCAATCCTACCTGCATGGTCGACAGCAGGCTGGCCTCTGGCAGAACAAACTCTCTAACCTTCTACCTAACACCCTCATAGTACCACAAGGCTCTATACTAGGGCCCTTGCTGTTCTCCATCTTCATTAATGACCTTTATACTGTCATCCCAAAAGTCAGCTGTATCCAATATGTTGAAGACTCTACTCTGATCTGCTCAGCCACATCTCCAGTAGAGTTATGGTCAGCTACCCAGACCACCTTTAATACAATAGAAAACTGGCTTTCTGGACATTGTCTGATCCTAAATCCCAAATAAACTAAACTGCTGTTATTTCACCAACACGTAGGTCTACCACTTTCACCGTTACCATAACATCAACTGATGGCACAATAATCTCCCCTGACCCATCTCCGAAACTATTAGGTGTCATCATAGACAATAATCTCAAATGTGACCTACATGTTAACCAGATTATCAAAGCCATCAATAGAAAACTAGGGTCACTTTACAGAATTAAAGCATTCCTAGCCCCTCCAGCTAAAAGTGCCATAGCTCGCTCACACTTTGTTTCAACCCTTCTGTATGCATCCACTCTACTCTCGAATATGAACAAGACTGTCCTTAACAAACACTCAATTTGCTACAACCACATTGCCAGGTTTGCCACTGGGCTGCCTTTTAGGACACATCATTGCATCAATCTAAATCAGCTTGGTTGGCTTGCAATACCCAGCCTAATACAGTATAACCAACTGATTATGGCCTATAAAATCCTCTAAAATCCAGACAATACTCCTGCACTTCAAATATTATCACCCCCTATAACAATCCTAGACCGCTTCAATCCTCTAACAAATTACTACTTCAGACTAGCAAGTTTAATAACACAGCCGGTGATTCTCTCTTTGCAAATCCTGTAAGTAGATCCTGGAACTCACTTCCACCTTAGGTCAATTTAACAGTAGACTCAAACAACATTTGTCACTTAACTGGCTATGTCAATGTATCAAGCCTGGATAACTCGAATGTGTAAAATCTGTGAACCACTTTACTGTGTAATTTTAATTTAATCCTGACTTGTCCTCAGGACTAACATTAACCTGTGGAACATGTTTGACTTGCTTACTTATGTAATCTCTGTAAATAATCTGTTTGTAATATGTAATGCTAGTATTATGTAATGCTGTATCTGCTACCGTAGCTTGTCTCCACGGCCTCCCTGAAATGGACATGCATCCAGTCGGACTATCCCAGTCAACAAATGTAGGATAAATAAATAAATAAAATATATTACAGTGACTACAATACAAGTCAGACATTGGCACGCATTGACAGCATGCTGAACACACTGGGGCATACGTGGGGACTCAGAATAGCAGCCTGCCTGGGCATCACACACCTCCGCAGCTGGCACACAGGCATATGTTCCGTCGGAACAGAGCTCATGCCACACATGGCATGCACATCCCCTGTGCCACACACTCACAGCCTATAGGGCTACACAACACACCTGCTACAGACGTGTCAGGTACCTGTCCTGTGTGCTGCACTGGGGTCCTGCTCAACAGGCTGTATCTGGTGAAGGTCACAGTGATATGCCTCAGGGGCACTATGGTCCACCACAGCACACATGCATACAGGTCAGTCAGAGGCATGGACAGATATGAGTCACTCATTGACCATGCCAGTATGGCTGCCTGAGACATACCTCCCTGGACTACATGATAGGGAACATAGAATGGATCTCTCAGCATGTGGCACAAGCCAGTATGAGCCTGATTTTGGTTGCCAACATACCCTCACCAGGTATTCTACCACTTTATGTGGGAAGGGTGTTGTATGTCTACATTATGGAAAAATTCTCCTGTAGCCAAACGTTAAGCAGAAAACACACGAGCAAAGGTCCAAATGCTTTAATACTTTCCAAGTGACAAACCAACAGGATAAAAAGCAGAATAAACGCTCTTAATCAATTGCGTTTTTGTCTTCAGCAAATATGACTTCATCAGATACTAAGAGCAGTTGATTAATCAAAGTTTTATATGTGCAAATGTTTCAAATTAACCTATCACTCAAAGTGCATCAAGTAACAACCAATCATTGCACTGTCTTTGTTAAAAAACTTTTAAGTAAAACATACCTATATCCAAAATCAATACATTTCATTCTTAATTAAATAAATACATTTAAAAACAGATTTATTTAAAAACTCCTGGTTTCTTAGTATTAAATACTTTTACTCATTATAAAAATGTCTACATTATGCTCAGTCTCCACTGTCATTTATAGGGTATCCACTGGCTGTCAACGTGTGCTTACATGCTAGGGAAGCCACAATGATGTGCAAGGGTCATCTTGCACGTGACACTCATGGCCCGATGTATAATGGCAAAGCTCCTTGGTACACACATACTGCCTTATGCTGCAGGACATGGTTTACATAGCGACCTCCGTGGGTATCACACAGGTTAGGACACTAACAGTGCTGCTACACAACAACAGCAGTGTACACCGGAAGATGCATGCACCAGACACTGCTCTCAGCACGGTGAACTGCAATGTCTGTGCAGTACCAGATTCATGATTCATGGCTCACAGGTGTTGCCCATCACTGACAGGTTATGCCCCATACCATGCCTGTCGTCCCCTACACATGTAACACACATGGATAGGGGGGTGGTATCCCAAGGTAACACAGATACACACACCTCCAGGTTGTTGGCACAGCACAAACCATCAGGGCCTACTCATGTGCAGCTAACAGTGTGTCGGACTGCCATCTGGTTCATAGCCTGGCACACACAACCCTCCCATACACAGGAAGACCACCTATCCTCCATAACAACACTGGCAATATGACAGTCTCAAGAACTGTGTTTATATGGCCGGACTGCATCCAGCCAAACATTGTGTGTGAGCATTACCGTAGCTACAACACACTAGTTGAAGGGTTCACAGCATGTGGTCACTGAATTGCAGTGGAATGACATGTTACCACTACCACAACAGGTGGGAACATGCAGCACCTGTACATTGACTACATGTACACTATATGGCCCAGACCAGATGTGTATCCCCTGCTGTAGGTCTTTCACCATAGACACCAACACTGTATAGAGACATACCACGTGCGGACCCTGCACAGTAAGACACAGTCATATTGGTATACATTGCAAATACCATTTATCCACTACTGCAGGTCACAGGTATTTATGTGTATGTGTCACACACATACATCATGTGCAATGCCATTGCTGGTTTAGGCAATGGCATGCATTGTTATGTACAAACACCCACACAAGGTCATATCAGTGACACAACCACACGCATAAAGGATACAGGTTACCAAAACATACCTATCTGTACTCTGACAATGGTAATAGACACAGTAGCAGAGTACACTATTGACATTACTAGCCAACTGGCCCTGTTTATTGTGCTGGATAGTGTGTGGTGACATCCCCTGTGTTTACTGGGGGAGTATGCAGCATCTGGTGTATTGTAGTATTTGCCAAAAGGATCTGTTGTCTCACACTTGCATTTACACACACCCTACTACCCCCACACACATGCACACTTGTCATTTGCAGGATTCATTCCCCTACCTAACTAAGTCATGACACGTGAGAGAGATGCATTAGCAAAGCGCACTATTCGGTTTACCAGATAGTTCCTTTTCTCTGGCTATACTTATAGGGTGCTGACAAAATCAGTATTTTGAAAGGGTAATGTGCATCAGGTAGTGTGATCTCCTGATTGCCAAAACTAACATGTTTTTCATACAGAAATGCACACACACACACAAACTCCCCACATCCAAACACACACACGCCATTTACAGGTTTCAAACTCCTACCTAACTACATTACGATACTCTGGAGAGACGCATTAGCAGAGTGCACTAGTCACATTACTGGGAGACTTCCCTTCTCCTGCTATACTTATAGGGTGCTGACATCATTTGTGTTTAGAAAGGGGAGTGTGCATCCTGTAGTGTGTTCTCCCAGTTGCCAAAAGGGACGTTTCCCTCACACATATTTGCACACACACACTAACCCCCCTCATCCAAACACACACACTTGCTATTTGCAGGATTCAAACCACTGCTGAACTATGTTATGACACTTGAGACAGACACATTTGCAGAGCGTGCTATTCGCATAACTTGGAGGTTTCCCTTCTCCTGCTGTACTTATAGGCTGCTGACATCATCAGTGTTTAGAAAGGGAGTGCATCCTGTAGTGTGTTCTCCCAGTTGCCAAAGGGACATTTCCTCACACAAATTTGCACACACAGTAATCCCTCATCCAAACACACACACTTCTATTTGCAGGATTCAAACCACTACGAATCATATGTTATGACACTCCAGATGGACGATTAGCAGAGCGCTTTTATTCTCAGACTGGGGGGCTTCCCTTCTCCTGCTGTACTTATAGGGTGCTGACATCATCTGTGTTTAGAAAGGGGAGTGTGCATCCTGTAGTGTGTTCTGCCAGTTGCCAAAAGGGACATTTCTCTCACACAAATTTGCACACACACAGTAACCCCCTCATCCAAACACACACACTTGCCATTTGCAGGATTCAAACCACTACTCAACTATGTTATGACACTCGAGACAGATGCATTAGCAGAGCACGCTATTCGTATTACTGGGAGGCTTCCCTTCTCCTTCTGTACTTATAGGGTGCTGACATCATCTGTGTTTAGAAAGGGGAGTGTGCATCCTGTAGTGTGTTCTCCCAGTTGCCAAAAGGGGGATTACCCTCACACATATTTGCACACACACACTAACCCCCTTCATCCAAACACACACACTTGCCATTTGCAGGATTCAAACCACTACCTAACTATGTTATGACACTCGAGACAGACGCATTAGCAGAGTGCACTATTCGCATTACTCAGAGGCTTTTCTTTCCCTGCTGTACTTATAGGGTGCTGACATCATCAGTGTTTAGTAAGGGGAATGTGCATCCTGTAGTGTATTTTCCCAGCTGCCAAAAGACATTTCCCTCTTTTTTTAACCCGCCCTTTCCCCAACCAAAAAACCCATCCAAAAACCCCACACCCCCACCAAAACACACACCCCGGGAAAGGCCAAAATTTTCAGGATTCAAACCCCTTTTCCTAACATATTTGAAATTAGGGGTTCCCCTTTTCCCCCAAACCACTACCAAAATTTTGGGCCCTTGTTCGCCCCCCCCAAAACTGGGTGTACATTTTATTTCTCAAGGGGGGTAATGTTACACCGAGGTGGGGTACCCTTTTGATTTGCCAACCCCCCTTTTTCCCCGGGTCCAAAATCCATCCACCCCGGGAAAGGTTTGTTTTATACCAAAAGGTTTTGGGGGAACAGGACCTTTTTAACAACCAAACCCCGTAGGGAAACCCACCCAAATCCGGAAAAATTGCTTTCCCGGGGGCAGTGCCCGGATTGGTATTCCAAAACCCATTCCCCGTTTTTAAAAACAAGGACAATTTTTGTGTAAAAACCAGGGCCTTACCCCCTTTAAAAACCCCACAGCCAACTTTCCCCCAAAGGGGGCCCCTTTTGGCTTGGGAGAAACCCCACACCCAACCACATGGGTGGGAAAACACCGGAAATTTCAATGGGTCCCCATTTTTTAAAGAGGAACCACCAAGGTTGAATCTACCAACCCACCTTTCCCCCGGACATTCCCAAACCCCCAACTTTCCCCCCCCGGCAAGGGTCACTGCCCAAATGTTTTTTTACCACAAGGGGAGGACCTACACCTTTTGGGATGGGGTGGAAGAAATTCGAGGACCCTGGGGAAAAAGGCCCATATTTCCCTCACCCCTAAATTTCAATTGCATCCTATTTTTTGGGTGTTTACGTTTGCAGGTCATTTCCTAATTTCCCCCTATACCCTTTTTACTGTCCCCAAACAAGAATTTTCCCCTTACACCAGCCCATTTTTTTGCCCATTCCGGGGGGTTTTACCCAATTTCAAAAACCCGAAGTGTGGGCCCACAGGGGGGAAGGCCAATTGTGAACCCCGTTCCCGCCTTTCCCTTCACACATACCCCATTTTTCAAACAGGTTTTCCCCGTGGAATTTCCAAGTTTCAGAAGGGGGCCCCCAATTTTGGGGGTTTTGATTAAAAATACTGTTTTTTTAGGTTTTGGGGAATTTTGGACAACCGGCCCAAAATGGGTTTTTGGCTTGCCCCAACAATTTCCCCGGCCTCCCCGGGGGCCCCCGGGCTTTTCAGAAACCAAAAACTTTTATAAGCCTAAAATGTTCCTTTGTGACCTTTTCTTTACGTGGGGACAGTACCTCTTTTTCCTTGGGGTGCAATCCAAAGCACAAAAACCCGGTGGGAGTTTTCCCTTCCCTGGGGCAAAAGCCAGTATTGGGCCCTACACCCCCTTGTTCCAAATTGTGGATTCCCCAAATTTGGTTGGCCCTACTGTTTCCAGGCCTTTTTGCCATACATTTTTGTTTCCCTTTACCAAAATTTGTAACTTTGGAAAATTTTTTTCATATGATGGTTGGAATTCCCCTTATCACTTAAAAGTCCCGGGGAGTCCCTTTAAATTGGTGCCTCTTTAGGGGTTTTGGTTGGTTTTCCCGGCTGACCGTACCCAATTTTCCGAATGTGGGGGCCCTTTTTAGGGATATTCCTTTAAATTTTTTGAGCATGCCCGGGGTTTAGGGCCCCTTTTATGGCATGTTGTTTTTGACAATGCCTTTTATTTATTTAAAAATTTTGGGGCATGGGCCCATGGAAACTTTCCTTTTTGCCCCGGGGAAGGTCCCCCAATTTTTTTTAAACCCAACAATTCACGTTTATGTTTTTTTGGTTTGGGGTCTGTTGTGGACTTTTAATTAACTGCTGGGGCTCCCAAAAGGGGTTTTTGTGTCAGGGATTGATGGGGATTTTGCAAAACAGTTTCCCCTTTCTAATTTACCTTCATGTTTGGGGGGGTATAGGTACTGGTTTTCCCCTACCCACTGTTTTTGGGGGGAATTTTTCCCCCTTTTTAAGGGCCCAAAACTGTTGGACCTTTATGGGAAAAAACCCGTGTGGGGAATTTTTGGGGACTTTTGAACCATGGGTTTTCAAAAGTTCGAATTTTTTGGGCTCCCACACCCGGCTTTTGGGGGCCCTTTTTTCTTGTGTATTCCCCAAAATTTGGGTGGACTTTGGGAAACACTAGCCAATTTCCTTTTTCCATTTCTGATGCTGGGGGGAAAAAGGGTTTTGGGTTTTTCCCTTTAACCTTTTTAACTGGAGTTTGCCATTCATTTGTCCTTTTGGGTTCTTTGCCCCTCTACCCCGACATAAAGGGGGATAAAGGGTAACCTACCATCTAACACTCATTTTTAGGATTCCTCCGAGGGGTGTGGGAAATTGCCCCCTCTGACCTTAAGGGGTTTCAAATGGGGGGCCCTGTTTAGGGGCCCTTCTGGTTTCAACGCCCTTGTAGGGGCCCGTTCGGGGTTCCCCGGCCCCTTTTGTTTCTACTACTGCCTTTCCAAAATTGGAAAAAGGTTTTCAACCTGGGGGGTTATTTATTCCATTGGAAAATTTTTTTTATACCCCTTTGGGCACGCTTTTGGGTTTTCCCGGGAAGGGAATTGGGGGGTGTGTTTGGGGTTCCCTTTTTTTCCAGGGCCCCCACAGGCACCTTTCCCTCCTTTGCTCCCCGGGGGGGTTCTGTTTGGTGGGCTTTACCCCGTTGAAAGGAGGGGTCTGCTGGGTATATTTCCCCCGGGGGGCCCCCAATTGTAGTTCAAAATTGTGTGTTTTTATGGGAAAACTTTTAGAGCCAACGTGGGGTTCCCCTTTCCCACCCTCTTGGGAAACCTTTATTTTTGGGTTGGGGAATTTTTTTTTCCCTGGTTTTTGGGCAAACTAAAACCCACCCTTGTTTGCCAGTGAGGGTTTTTTTCCCCCCTTTTTTCCCCCGGGTTTAATTACCCTTTTAGGTTTTTTCCCCCTGGGTTAAAACCGTGGGAATTTTCATTACGGGATATCCACTTTTTCTATTCCGTTTGCAATTAGGGGTTGCCCACCCTGGATTGGGGCCCGTTTTTGTGGGGCCCCTTTTTGGGGGGTTTTTTGTTCCCGCCTTTTTCATTTTGGTTTGGGTTTTTTGTACTCCCGCTCCAAAGGGGTTTTTTTGGGGGGCCCGTCCTTTCCTTTTTTGGCCTTTTTAAAAAACCTAAAAGGGACATTTACGAACGGGGGGGGGGCCAAGCCAGGCCTTGTTAATTTTTCCCCCCTTTTTCCCGTTTGGGGGGTTAAAATGGGTCTTCGAAACCCTGCAGGTTTTTCCTTGGTCTGGTTTGGGCAACCCCATGACCTTGGGGTGAAAATTTTAAGTGGTGCCCTATCCATCTTAACCCCAGGATTGTTGGCTGTCACGGCCCGTTTGTGGGCCCTTGCCCTATCCCTGATTAATCCTTTCTTCAAATGGGGGACATTTTGGGGATTTGGTTTCCGCCCAATTTTTGGGGGGCCCTTCATAGGGCCCATTGTTTTTTGGGGGGGTTTTTTTTTTCCCGGGGGGGAGTTTTCCCCCTTTTTGTATGGAAGGGAAGGGTTTTTGGTCTGTTCAAATTTTTTCCCTTTTTCAGACCCCCGGGTACAAGGGGGGTTTTGACTTTTTCCCCGTTAAAGTGCCCCCATGGGTTGGGGGGTTTCCCGCCCCGCTTTTGTTGCAAAATTTTTTTCAGTTTTACCCCTGGCCCCCAAAATTGGGGGTGTTTTTTTGTTTTCTTTTTTTCCAATTATGGGAATACTTCCCCCCTTTCCCTTTTGATGTTTTTTGGTTTGGCCCCGGGTTGGGGTTGGGGGCCCCAAAAAACCCCCATTGGAAAATTTTTTGGGGGATAACCTTTAGTTTTGTGGGGCCCCGGGTTTTTTTGCCCCCCCAAAACACTTTTTTTTGGCTTGCCCCCGGGCCAGGCCTTTCCTTTTTCACCTTTTGGAAAAAAGGGGGGCAATCAATTTGGGTTCTTTTCCCCATTTTTTAAAAGGGGAAAGGGGCCCTTCAGGGGCCCATTTTTTCCCCTAAAATTTTCCCGTTTAAAACATTTTTTGGGCATTTTGGTCCCAAGCCAAATTTTTCCCTTTTTTTTTTTGGTTTTTCCTACCCCCTTAAAGTTTTTCTTTTAAGGGGGGTGGTGGGGTTTTTTTTGGCCTTTTTCCTTTTCCCCTACCCCTTTTTTTGGAGGGGGCCCCAAAGGGCCCTTTTTATTCCAGGGGATCCAGAAACCCGGGGCCCCCATGGGTTTAAAACAGCCCTTTTTTTTAAACAAGGGGCCCTCCCTTGGGGGTTTAACCAAGCCCGGGCATGGCTTGTCATGCTTGACATCTCAAGCAGACACACATTAGACTCTCTTGGACTGACAGCTGTAACTGTGCCAGCTGTTAAACATGAGCATTCTGTGTTTGTACTGTGGCATCATTCTTGGTGAGGGTTGGATGCTGCACACAGCCAGTGTCATCCTGCCCTGGGGTACATACTCAGAGGGACCATCCATGTCTCATTTGATGTTGACCAGGGAGGTACATCTCAGGTAATTCACACCAGCATGGACATTGAGTGCATCATATTTCTGCTTGCTTTGGGGTGACCTGCGTACTTGTGTTAAGTGACATTTTGTGGCAGCCTACAAGCAGCTTACTCTACCCTTTCCCTTGTTCAGTCTGGTGAGTGGGACAGCTGTGCGTCTGCCTATACAGACACCTATTATGACTTTATTAGGCATGTTGTTTCTCCTTCGGGCCTGTGACTGTTTGGTACACCAGCTTTGCATACTATTCATTGCATGTGCTATGTTTGAAGGTTGTGGTTGCTTGTGATCTACTTTGGAGGCTTCTGTTGGTGTGGTTTCTTTGTAATTAAGGCCTCCGGGAATATGTGTCTGTGTTTATGTGTTTGGTTTACAGTTGTGGTAGGTCTATGTGGGCCTGGGTTTGTGGTGTATGTGGTTACCTTTTCGTCCTGACTAGTGTTGACAGTACTGAGTTGTTGGAGCTCAACCTCTGGTTTGGATACATGGATGCATCTATCACATATGTTTGTATTTATTGGGGGGTGTTGTGGTTGTCTGTGTACTTGATACTGGCATCACATTGCCTCTGGATTCACAGATTATACTTGTTGTGGCTGGACTTAGTGGATTGTATGTGTGGACATATGTTGTTGCCATACTACTGGTCAGTGATTACTTCCCTTTTTATGTTTGCTCTATCATGTGGTAACTTCCTCATTCTCTTGCATGGTTTGGTAATGGCTGGAGGCCAGCATGCCAGATGCCTGCGTGTATGGCATTGTGTGTTGTTATTTGTGATTGCATACTCCAAGCATTCCTGGCTGTGTTCATGGAATGCCTGTATAACATGTTCTGTGGTGTGTCCCATATTCTGCACTTGCACAGGGCCTTTTGTGGATTCAACATCGGTTTTGAGGGCTGCAACCTATACTTTACACATGTTTTTCACTGTAGTATTCTGGCCAGGGACTGGGGTCAGGGTGTGTATATCCAGTGTGTTTACTCTATGGTCTGGTCTTACCGATGAGGGGTACACTTCTCATCTTGCCATCCAGTACACATGTTGCTGATTATTACATCCAGTATACTTACCCCTCTTGTGGGAGTAGTACATTGTTCCTGGGCATTTTGGTTTATGGAATCTGGGTAATTTTCTCCTTCTGTGTTGGTGCTAATACAATGCTACCGGTGTATGTCTGGGTATTTTCAGTCAAGCAATATAATATGGTTTGGGGGGCTTGATATATTCATGTATTCCGACATAGGCCAGGTGCTGTTCCTGGTATTAGGAAAGTAGTCTGCAGCAGGCTATATACTGCGAGGCAGTTTTAGCCATTGGTATTTGACCATGGCTATTCCATGCTGCTTCTTGTTGTGGTACCAACATGGGGGTGTGGTTATCCTTGCCATTTCTTGCTAGTCACCCTCCTTTTGTAGCTTGTTCCATGTTTTGCTGCTGTACAGCACAGTATGAGGTGAGACCTGGTAGTGTTAGGGTGCTGATGTGAGCCTTGCCCAGTTCTCTATTACAGGACTGGTATCTACATTCTCCTTACTGTGTGTGTTTACACTGCACACATCTTGCTGTTTATACATCTGTCATGGGGTAGTATTACATCTAGGTTCCTATCCCTTGTAGAACCTATGAAGGTGGGTTTGTGTTTTGAGACTTACCTATTCAGGGCATGCTGTGGGTACTGACAGCCTTTGCCGGTATCCATGGGGCATGGCATGATAGGTGCACGCCACCCCTACAGGTGGTGCATCATGTCAAGCTCCGCATATCTTCCCAGCCTGTAACACATTGGCTCCCATTTGACTAACTGCATTACTTCAGCCAATTATTGTACTTGATCTTCTTGTCTTCATAGTGTGGCATCATGCTTGGTGAGGGTGAGATGTTAGGCAGGGTCTTCATGTTTGCATATACTAGATGGTGTTACATTGCTTAACACATGACAATCATGCCTCAGGTGGTGCTGCAGGGCTGCCTCTGTCAGATGCACATACTACACTCCCTGTACATGTTTGAGAGCAGGTTGCGTCATGTTAGGTATCCCTGTTACTATATGAGTGAGTCAGAGAGGGGTATCATTCCTAGGGTTCCTACTGAGCCAGTGTATGTGCTATGCGTTGCCTCTTTGCCAAGGCCAGGGCATACTGGGCACGCCTCCTTCTGCCTACTGGGGCAGGCTCAGGTTGTTCCTCCTCCGAGTCATGCTCTGCCTGTGATGGCCTTGGCAATGGTGGGGGGCTGTTTGGCCCAGCCCTATGCTGGTCCTGCTGCCGCTGTTTTCGCAAGATCCTATTATGTAGCATAGCACATACCATGACAATTTTGGGTACATGTAGTTGGTGTATACTGCAAGGCTCCACCAGATGTGTCCAGACACCGGAACTGTGACTTGAGCAGCTCAAACACACGCTCTATTACATTACATGTTTGTGCGTGTGCCTCATTATGGCGTTCCTGTTCAGGTGTGTGTGCGTTTCTGATGGGTGTCATCAGCCATGGCTCCAGTACATAACCTGCATCCCCCACTATGTGTCCGTGTGGGATGTCACCATTGGCAAATGTCTGGTACAGCTGCGTCAAATGCCAGATGTGGGAATTGTGATAACTCCCAGGGCAGCCAGCACACACATTCATTATTATGCCCTGGGCATCACACACGTCCTGGCAGTTGAAGGAGGGGAAGCCCTTGCGGTTAATGTAGGCCCTACCCCACTCACCGGCTGGTGCTTTGATGCATATGTGCGTGCAGTCTATTGCACCCAGTACCTCAGGGTATCCCGCTATTTGCTGGAAGAGACGCATATTGCTGGCCAATACCTCACGGGCATTGGGGAAATATACATGATCACCGAAATGTGCTGACATGGCATCCAGGAACTGGTGTAGTACCCTGGAGGCTGATGCCTGTGATATCCCCATCATATCGCCAGTTAGTCTCTGGAAGGTACCTGTTGCTAGTATTCTTAGGCCAACACATACCTTGGTTTCCACTGGGATGGGTTCCCCTCTGTTGGTTCTGTGTGTGAGGCGTGGCCTGCACAGCTCAACAATTGCTGCAGGAGCTCTCTGTCCACTCTATAGCGCTCTACTATCTCCAGCTCATGTAACCCGTGGTAGATGACCCTGGGCCTGTACACTCTTCTCCGTCTCCTCACTGTGGGTTGTCTGGCACCATCTGCATTGTCACCACCCTCAGCAAGTCACCTATGTCTCATTATGACAGCTATGGCAGCCCCTAACATTTCTGCTCTGAGTGAAGCTTTTCAGTTTTCACTTCTATTAGCTTACTCCTGTCTTGCAGTGTCTCTTAATGGAAACATCCTGCACTACTGTTTGCAGAGTTTTAAGTGCTGGGCTGGGCTACTATTCTGCCTGTGTAATTGCCTGCTTCTAATTGTTTTCACCTGCTAGCTTCAGCAGTTATCCCTGCTAGATTCCTATTAATTCTGTTGCTTCCTTTTTCCTCTCTGTTTCCTCAGGGGGGAGCAACGTGCATACTATCTGAAACACGCTCACAGTGGCTTGCACGCGTGCACACATGCTTACACGGTTCAGAATCTACTTATTCGGGTTAAAAGGTGCGTACACACGTGCAAACACTGTTACACGTCTGCCAACAGCCTCTAACATACTCAGCCTGCCCTACATGTGCGCACACCCGCGCAAACAGTGTTAAACATCTCCCAACATGCTCCCACATGCTCACACTGCCTTACATGTGCACACACTGTCCTACTCACGCTTCATGGTGAGCACACATGTGCATGCACGACCAGCAAGAAACTTTGGTGTAAGTAACAGTGTACACCTTCCATTTCTTGACTTTCCATGACTTATCTAGTGGCACACCTCTTTCCATGATCTATGCCTGTCATCTGTCATGTTACACTGGCCTCCAATGAACTGCATTTCTTTCTACCATTCCCCCCTGTGATGTCACCTATCTCCTACTCTATTCCTCCCCCTTATGTATCTCTTACACTACTCAGACTGTGCTCATTTGCTATGTGACTGTGAGATTCAGTATCCGAACCCTCATTTACATGAGATTGCCTACTAATGCTTAGTTACATGTCTTAGACTCAGCTTCCACCATTAGCAACCACTACACGGTGGCCATGTTGGTTTTGGTCTGCTGGTCCCTGCATTGTCATTCCATGTATTGCATGAAACCCACATTTGTGGGTTTATAACCTTCTTTTTTATGTTTTTTTACAGCACAGCCCGTTTGCGCGGGGCTGCGCTGGGTTTAAACATAATTTAAAATAATTTTATCATTTGCCATCGGGTTGTATTGCCAATGGCCACATATTTGGCCATTGGCATGCTGCCTGAGTCATATGCAACCTTTTTCTGGAGCTGACATCGCTCCATTGTGGAATTTGCAGAAATGTATTCAGTTGTCAACTGAGTACATTTCTGCAGCTAAAACATCTCCTACACAGACTGGTTTCTGCTTCGTGGATCACTAATATACCTCATTTGCATTCCTTTCGGATGCAAGTGAGGTATTTAGCATGTCCACGCCCAGTCCGTGTAAGAGACGTTTTAGCTGGTCTCTTACACTGAGCTTAGGGCTGTTCCTGGATCGCGAGGCTTGCATGGAGTTTTGCACATCTCTTACACTCCGTGCAAGCCTTCATGAATCCTGCCCATTATTTTGTTCATAAATGTTAGTAGTAACTCCTGAATGATATATGCAATAAATATTAATGTGTTCATTCATGTCAGCAGTAACTTATGACTGATCTCTGCAATAAATATTAATCTGTACAAGAATGTCAGCCGTAATGCATGAGTGATCTATGCAATAAATATTATTCCGTTCATAAATGTTAGAAATAAACATTAATCTGTACAAGAATTTCAGCAGTAATGCATGAGTGATCTATGCAATAAATATTAATCTGTTCATAAATGTTGGTAGCAACTCATTAAAGATCTATGCAGTAAATATTATTGTGCACATTAATTTCAGCAGTAACTCATGGCTGATCTGTGCAATAAATATTAATATGTACAAGAATATCAGCAATAATGCATGAGTGATCTATGCAATAAATATTAATCTGTTCATAAATGTTAGTAGTAACTCATTAAAGATCTATGCAATAAATATTAATGTGTGCATTAATTTCAGCAGTAACTCATGACTAATTTGTGCAATAAATATTAATCTGTACAAGAATGTCAGCAGTAATTCATGACTCATCTATGTAATAAATATTAATCTATTCATAAATGTCAGTAGTAACTCATTAATAATCTATGCAATAAATATTAATGTGTACATTAATGTCAGCAGTAACGCATGACTGATCTGTGTAATTAATATTAATCTGCACAACAATATCAGTAGTAATGCATGACTGATCTATGCAATAAATATTAATCATTACAAGAATATCAGTGGTAATGCATGAGTGATCTATGCAATAAATATTAATATGTTCATAAATGTTAGTAGTAACTCATTAATGATCTATGCAATAAATATTAATGTGTACATTAATGTCAGCAGCAATGCATGACTCATCTATGTAATAAATATTAATCTGTACAAGAATATGAGCAGTAATGCATTAGTGATCTATGCAATAATTATTAATCTGTTCATAAATATTAGTAGTAACTGATTAATGATCTATGCAATAAATATCAATGTGTGCATTAATGTCAGCAGTAGCTCATGACTGATCTGTGCAATAAATATTAATCTGTACAAGAATATCAGCAGTAATGAATGAGTGATCTATGCAATGATTATTAATCTGTTGATAAATGTTAGTAGTAAAACATTAATGACCTATGCAATAAATAGTAATGTGTACATTAATGTCAGCAGAACTCATGACTGATCTGTGCAATAAATATTAATCTGTACAAGAATATTAGAAGTAATGCATGAGTGATCTATGCAATAAATAATAATCTGTTCATAAATGTTAGTAGTAACTCATTAATGATCTATTTAATAAATATTAATGTGTACATTAATGTCAGCAGTAACTCATGACTGATCTGTGCAATAATCGGGGTTGGGAGTGTGGCCTAATGGTTAAGGTGTTTGACTTACAAACACAAGGTGCAGGGTTTGACTCTCAATGGGATAATTGGTTAGGCTTAAAATGGCTCGCAAGGGCAGTTAGCCAAGTACTAACATATGAACCTATAAAAACTAATTTTTACAAGAATATGATCAGTGATGCAGGACTGATCTATGCAATAAATATTAATCTGTACAATAATATCAGCAGTAATGCATGAGTGAACTATGCAATAAATATTAATTTGTTCATAAATATTAGCAAGAATTCATTAAAGATCTATGCAATAAAAATTAATGTGTACATTAATGTCAGCAGTAACACATGACTGATCTGTGCTATTAATATTAATCTGTACAACAATATCAGTAATAATGCATGACTGATCTATGCAATAAATATTAATCTGTACAAGAATATCAGCAGTAATGCATGAGTGATCTATGCAATAAATATTAATCTGTTCATAAATGTTAGTAGTAACTCATTAATGATCTATGCAATAAATAAAGTGTACATTAATGTCACCAGTAACTCATGACTGATCTGTGCAATAAATATTAGTCTGTACAAGAATATCAGCAGTAATGCATGAGTGATCTATGCAATAAATATTAATCTGTTCATAAATGATAGAAACTCATTAATGATCGATGCAATAAATATTAATGTGTATATTAATGTCTGTGTAACTCATGACTGATCTGTGCAATAAATATTATCTGTACAACAACATCAGCAGTAATGCAAGACTGATCTATGCAATTAATATTAATCTGTACAAGAATATTAGCAGTAATGCATGAGTGATCTATGCAATAAAGGTTAATCTGTTCATAAATGTTAGCAGTAACTGATTAATGATCTATGCAATAAATATTATTCTGTTCATAAATGTTAGTAGTAATTCATTAATGATCTATGCAATAAATATGAATGCATACATTAATGTAAGCAGTAATTCATGACTGATCTGTGCATTAAATATTAATCTATACAAGAATGTCAGTAGTAATGCATGAGTGATCTATGCAATAAATATTAATCTGTTCATAAATGTTAGTAGTAACTCAATAATGATCTATGCAATAAATATTAATGTGTACATTAATGTCAGAAGTAATGCAAAACTGATCTGTGCAATAAGTACTACTCTGTACAAGAATATCAGCAGTAATGCATGAGTGATCTATGAAATAAATATTAATCTGTTCATAAATGTTAGAAATAAACATTAATCTGTACAAGAATTCTCAGTCTTCTGGCATTTCCCGGTTAGGGGTTGCCACAGCGGAACTCCAGTCCGCTAATGATTGGCAGTAGATTTTTACTTGCCGAGTTGCTGGCCCTGACGCACAACATTCAATGAAGGTACACCCATTCACACATGTCTCGACACAGAAGACGCTCTAGCTGAGAATCAAACAGGACAACATCTTACTTTGAGGTGACAAAGTTACCGCAGCACCACCACCGCAGTTATTAATCTGTACAAGAATATCAACAGTAATGCATGAGTGATCTATGCAATAATTATTAATCTGTTCATAAATGTTAGTAGTAACTCATTAAAGATCTATGCAATAAATATTAATGTGTACATTAATTTCAGCAGTAACTCATGGCTGATCTGTGCAATAAATATTAATCTGTACAAGAATATCTGCAGTAATGCATAAGTGATCTATTCAATAAATATTAATCTGTTCATAAATGTTAGTAGTAACTCATTAAAGATCTATGCAATGAATATTAATGTGTACATTAATTTCAGCAGTAACTCAAGACTAATTTGTGCAATAAATATTAATCTGTACAAGAATATCAGCAGTAATGCATGACTCGTCTATGTAATAAATATTAATCTGTTCATAAATGTCAGTAGTAACTCATTAATAATCTATGCCTTAAATAATAATGTGTACATTAATGTCAGCAGTAATGCATGACTGATCTGTGCAATTAATATTAATCTGCACAACAATATCAGTAGTAATGGATGACTGATCTATGAAATAAATATTAATCATTACAAGAATATCAGCAATAATGCATGGGTGATCTATGCAATAAATATTAATCCATTCAAAAATGTTAGTAGTAACTCATTACTGAGCTATGCAATAAATATTAATGTGTACATTATTGCCAGCAGCAACTCATGTCAGATCTGTGCAATAAATATTAATCAGTACAAGAATATCAGCAGTAATGCATGACTGATCTATGCAATAAATACTAATCTCTTCATAAATGCTAGTAATAACTCATTAATGATCTATGCAATAAATATTAATATGTATATTGATGTCAGCAGTATTGCATGACTGATCTATACAATAGATATTAATCTGTAGAACAATATCAGCAGTAATGCATGAGTGATCTATGAAATAAATATTTATCTGCTCATAAATGTTAGTAGCAACTCATTAATGATCTATGCAATAAATATATTGTGTACATTAATCTCAGCAGTAACTCATGACTGATCTGTGAAAAAGTATTAATCTGTACAAGAATATCAGCAGTAATGCATGACTGATCTATGCAATAAACATTAAGCTGTACAATAATATCAGCAGTAATGCATGACCGATCTATGCAGTAAATATTAATCTGTTAATAAATGTTAGTAATAACTCATTAATGATCTATGCAATCAATATTAATGTGTACATTAATGTCATCAGAAAAAACTCCTGACTGATCTGTGCAATAAATATTAATGTGTACAAGAATATCAGCAGTAATGCATGAGTGATCTATGCAATAAATATTAATCTGTTCATAAATGTTAGTAGCAACTCATTAAAGATCTATGCAGTAAATATTATTGTGCACATTCATTTCAGCAGTATCTCATGGCTCATCTGTGCAATAAATATTAATTTGTACAAGAATATCAGCAATAATGCATGAGTGATCTATGGAATAAATATTAATCTGTTCATAAATTTTAGTAGTAACTCATTAATGATCTATGCAATAAATAATAATGTGTACATTAATGTCAGCAGTAACTCATGATTAATCTGTGCAATAAATATTGTCTGTACTACATCAGTAGAAAAGAATGACTGATCAATGAAATAAATATTACTCTGTAAAAGAATATGAGCTGTAATGCATGAATGATCTATGCAATAAATATTAATCTGTTCATAAATGTCAGTAGTAACTCATTAATGATCTATGCAATAAATATTAATCTGTTCATAAATGTTAGAGATAAATATTAATCTGTACAAGAATTCTCAGTCTTCTGGCTTTTCCCGGTTAGGGGTTGCCACAATGGATCTCTGGTCCGCTAATGATTGGCAGTAGATTTTTACTTGCAGAGTTGCCGGTCCTGACGCACAACATTCAATGAAGGTACACCCATTCACGCATGTCTCCACACAGAAGACGCTCTAGCTGAGAATCAAACAGGACAACATCTTACTTTGAGGTGACAATGCTACCGCAGCACCACCACCGCAGTTATTAATCTGTACAAGAATATCAACAGTAATGCATGAGTGATCTATGCAATAAATATTAATCTGTTCATAAATGTTAGTAATAACTCATTAAAGATCTATGCAATAAATATTAATGTGTACATTAATTTCAGCAGTAACTCATGACTGATCTGTGCAATAAATATTAATCTGTACAAGAATATCTGCAGTAATGCATAAGTGATCTATGCAATAAATATTAATCTGTTCATAAATGTTAGTAGTAACTCATTAAAGATCTATGCAATAAATATTAATGTGTGCATTAATTTCAGCAGTAACTCATGACTAATTTGTGCAATAAATATTAATCTGTACAAGAATGTCAGCAGTAATGCATGACTCATCTATGTAATAAATATTAATCTGTTCATAAATGTCAGTAGTAACTCATTAATAATCTATGCAATAAATATTAATGTGTACATTAATGTCAGCAGTAACGCATGACTGATCTGTGTAATTAATATTAATCTGCACAACAATATCAGTAGTAATGCATGACTGATCTATGCAATAAATATTAATCATTACAAGAACATCAGCGGTAATGCATGAGTGATCTATGCAATAAATATTAATATGTTCATAAATGTCTATGCAATTATTGATCTATGCAATTAATATTAATGTGTACATTAATGTCAGCAGCAATTCATGACTCATCTCTGCAATAAATTTTAATCTCTACAAGAATATGAGCAGTAATGCATTAGTGATCTATGCACTAATTATTAATCTGTTCATAAATATTAGTAGTAACAGCTTAATGATCTATGCAATAAATATCAATGTGTGCATTAATGTCAGCAGTAACTCATGACTGATCTGTGCAATAAATATTAATCTGTACAAGAATATCAGCAGTAATGCATGAGTGATCTATGCAATAATTATTAATCTGTTCATAAATGTTAGTAGTATAACATTAATGACCTATGCAATAAATAGTAATGTGTACATTAATGTCAGCAGAACTCATGACTGATCTGTTCAATAAATATTAATCTGTACAAGAATATTAGAAGTAATGCATGAGTGATCTATGCAATAAATAATAATCTGTTCATAAATGTTAGTAGTAACTCATTAATTATGTATTTAATAAATATTAATGTGTACATTAATGTCAGCAGTAACTCATGACTGATCTGTGCACAAATCGGGGTTGGGAGGGTGGCCTATTGGTTAAGGTGTTTGCCTTGCAAACACAAGGTACAGGGTTTAAATCTCACAAGGGATAATTGGCTAGGTTAAAAATGGCTCGCAAGGGCAGATAGCCTAGTACGAACCTATAAAAACTAATCTTTACAAGAATATCAGCAGTAATGCATGAGTAATTTATGCAATGAATGTTAATCTGTTCATAAATGTTAGTAGTAACTCATTATTGATCTATGCAATAAATATTAATGCGTACATTCATGTCAACAGTAACTCTTGACTGATCTGTGCTGTAAATATTAATCCCTACAACAATATCAGCAGTAATGCATGACTGATCTATGCAATAATTATTAATCTTTACAAGAATATCAGCAATAATACATGAGTGATCTATACAATAAATATTAATCCATTCATAAATGTTAGATAGTAACTCAATAATGATCTATGCAATAAATATTAATGTGTACATTATTGCCAGCAGTAACTCATGTCTGATCTGTGCAATAAATATTAATAAGTACAAGAATATCAGCAGTAATGCATGACTGATCAATGTAATAAATACTAATCTCTTCAAAAATGTTAGTAGTAACTCATTAATGATCTATGCAATAAATATTAATGAGTATATTAATGTCAGCAGTAATGCATGATTGATTTATACAATAGATATTAATCTGTACAATAATATCAGCAGTAATGCATGAGTGATCTATGAAATAAATATTTATCTGTTCATAAATGTTAGTAGCAACTCATTAATGATCTATGCAATAAATATAATGTGTACATTAATGTCAGCAGTAAATCATGACTGATCTGTGCAATAAATATTAATCTGTACAAGAATATCAGCAGTAATGCATGAGTGATCTATGCAATAAACATTAAGCTGTACAATAATATCAGCAGTAATGCATGAGCGATCTATGCAGTAAATATTAATCTCTTAATAAATGTTAGTAATAACTCATTAATGATCTATGCAATCAATATTAATGTGTACATTAATGTCATCAGTAACTCCTGACTGATCTGTGCAATAAATATTAATGTGTACAAGAATATCAGCAGTAATGCTTTAGTGTTCTATGCAATAAATATTATTTTGTTCATAAATGTTAGTAGTAACTCCTGAATGATCTATGCAATAAATATTAATGTGTTCATTCATGTCAGCAGTAACTAATGACTGATCTCTGCAATAAATATTAATCTGTACAAGAATATCAGCAGTAATGCATGAGTGATCTATGCAATCAATATTATTCCGTTCATAAATGTTAGAAATAAATATTAATCTGTACAAGAATTTCAGCAGTAATGCATGAGTGATCTATGCAATAAATATTAATCTGTTCATAAATGTTAGTAGCAACTCATTAAAGATCTATGCAGTAAATATTATTGTGCACATTAATTTCAGCAGTAACTCATGGCTGATCTGTGCAATAAATATTAATTTGTAAAAGAATATCAGCAATAATGCATGAGTGATCTATGGAATAAATATTAATCTGTTCATACATTTTAGTAGTAACTCATTAATGATCTATGCAATAAATAATAATGTGTACATTAATGTCAGCAGTAACTCATGAGTAATCTGTGCAATAAATATTATCTGTACAACATCAGTAGAAAAAGAATGACTGATCAATGAAATAAATATTAATCTGTACAAGAATATGAGCTGTAATGCATGAATGATCTATGCAATAAATATTAATCTGTTCATAAATGTCAGTAGTAACTCATTAATGATTTATGCAATAAATATTAATCTGTTCATAAATGTTAGAAATAAATATTAATCTGTTCAAGAATTCTCAGTCTTCTGGCTTTTCCCGGTTAGGGGTTGCCACAGCGGAACCCCGGTCTGCTAATGATTGGTAGTAGATTTTTACTTGCAGAGTTGCCGGTCCTGATGCACAACATTCAATGAAGGTACACCCATTTACGCATGTCTCCACACAGAAGATGCTCTAGCTGAGAATCAAACAGGACAACATCTTACTTTGAGGTGACAATGCTACCGCAGCACCACCACCGCAGTTATTAATCTGTACAAGAATATCAACAGTAATGCATGAGTGATCTATGCAATAAATATTAATCTGTTCATAAATGTTAGTAATAACTCATTAAAGATCTATGCAATAAATATTAATGTGTACATTAATTTCAGCAGTAACAAATGACTGATCTGTGCAATAAATATTAATCTGTACAAGAATATCTGCAGTAATGCATAAGTGATCTATGCAATAAATATTAATCTGTTCATAAATGTTAGTAGTAACTCATTAAAGATCTATGCAATAAATATTAATGTGTGCATTAATTTCAGCAGTAACTCATGACTAATTTGTGCAATAAATATTAATCTGTACAAGAATGTCAGCAGTAATGCATGACTCATCTATGTATTAAATATTAATCTCTTCATAAATGTCTGTAGTAACTCATTAATAATCGATGCAATAAATATTAATGTGTACATTATTGTCAGCAGTAATGCATGACTGATCTGTGTAATTAATATTAATCTGCACAACAATATCATTAGTAATGCATGAGTGATCTATGCAATAAATATTAATATGTTCATAAATGTTAGTAGTAACTCATTAATGATCTATGCAATAAATATTAATGTGTACATTAATGTCAGCAGCAATGCATGACTCATCTATGTAATAAATATTAATCTGTACAAGAATATGAGCAGTAATGCATTAGTGATCTATGCAATAATTATTAATCTGTTCATAAATATTAGTAGTAACTGATTAATGATCTATGCAATAAATATCAAGTGTGTGCATTAATGTCAGCAGTAACTCATGACTGATCTGTGCAATAAATATTAATCTGTACAAGAATATTAGAAGTAATGCATGAGTGATCTATGCAATAAATAATAATCTGTTCATAAATGTTTGTAGTAACTCATTAATGATCTATTTAATAAATATTAATGTGTACATTAATGTCAGCAGTAACTCATGGCTGATCTGTGCAATAATCAGGGTTGGGGGGGTGGCCTAATGGTTAAGGTGTTTACCTTACAAACACAAAGTGCAGTGTTTGAATCTCACAAGGGATAATTGGCTATGCTTAAAATGGCTCAGAAGGGCAGTTAGCCTAGTACTAACCTATAAAACCTCATTTTTACAAGAATATCAGCAGTAATGCATGAGTAATCTATGCAATACATGTTAATCTGTTCATAAATGTTAGTAGTAACTCATTATTGATCTATGCAATAAATATTAATGTGTACATTCATGTTAGCAGTAACTCTTGACTGATCTGTGCAGTAAATATTAGTCTCTACAACAATATCAGCAGTAATGCATGACTGATCTATGCAATAATTATTAATCTTTACAAGAATATCAGCAATAATGCATGAGTGATCTATGCAATAAATATTAATCCATTCATAAATGTTAGATAGTAACTCCTTAATGATCTATGCAATAAATATTAATGTGTACATTAATGTCAGCAGTAACTCATGACTAATCTGTGCAATAAATACTACTCTGTACAAGAATATCAGCAGTAATGCATGAGTGATTTATGCAATGCATATTAATATGTTAATAAATGTTAGTAGTAACTCATTAATGATATACACAATAAATATTAATTGGTACATTAAAGTCAGCAGAAAATCATGAGTGATCTGTGCAATAAATCTTAATCTGTACAAGAATATCAGCAGTAATGCAGGACTGATCTATGCAATAAATATTAATCTGTACAATAATATCAGCAGTAATGCAAGAGTGATCTATGCAGTAAACATTAATCTGTTCATTAATGTTAGTAATAATTCATTAATGATCTATGCAATCAATATTAATGTGTACATTAATGTCAGCAGTTAGTCATGACTTATCTATGCAATAAATATTAATCTGTACAAGAGTATCAGCAGTAATGCATGAGTGATTTATGCAATTAATATTAATCGGTTCATAAATGTTAGTATTAACTCATTAATGACCTATGCAATAAATATTAATGTATACATTAATGTCAGCAGTAAAGCATGACTGATCTGTGTAATAAGTACTACTCTGTACAAGAATATCAGCAGTAATGCAGGACTGATCTATGCAATAAATATTAATCTGTACAATAATATCAGCAGTAATGCATGAGTGAACTATGCAGTAAATATTAATTTGTTCATAAATGTTAGCAAGAATTCATTAAAGATCTATGCAATAAATATTAATGTGTACATTAATGTCAGCAGTAACGCATGACTGATCTGTGCAATTAATATTAATCTGTACAACAATATCAGTAATAATGCATGACTGATCTATGCAATAAATATTAATCTATACAAGAATATCAGCAGTAATGCATGAGTGATCTATGCAATAAATATTAATCTGTTCATAAATGTTAGTAGTAACTCATTAATGATCTATGCAATAAATAAAGTGTACATTAATGTCACCAGTAACTCATGACTGATCTGTGCAATAAATATTAGTCTGTACAAGAATATCAGCAGTAATGCATGAGTGATCTAGGCAATAAATATTAATCTGTTCATAAATGATAGAAACTCATTAATGATCGATGCAATAAATATTAATCTGTATATTTATGTCAGTGTAACTCATGACTGATCTGTGCAATAAATATTATCTGTACAACAACATCAGCAGTAATGCAAGACTGATCTATGCAATTAATATTAATCTGTACAAGAATATTAGCAGTAATGCATGAGCGATCTATGCAATAAAGGTTAATATGTTCATAAACATTAGTAGTAACTGATTAATGATCTATGCAATAAATATTAATGTGTACATTAATGCCAGCAGTAACTCATGACTGATATGTGCAATAAATATTAATCTGTAGAAGAATGTCAGCAGTAATGCAAGAATGATCTATGCAATAAATATTATTCTGTTCATAAATGTTAGTAGTAATACATTAATGATCTATGCAATAAATATTAATGCAGACATTAATGTCAGCAGTAACTCATGACTGATCTGTGCAATAAATATTAATCTATACAAGAATGTCAGTAGTAATGCATGAGTGATCTATGCAATAAATATTAATCCGTTCATAATTGTTAGTAGTAACTCATTAATGATCTATGCAATAAATATTAATGTGTACATTAATGTCAGCAGTAATGCAAAACTGATCTGTGCAATAAGTACTACTCTGTACAAGAATATCAGCAGTAATGCATGAGTGATCTATGCAATAAATGTTAATCTGTTCATAAATGTTAGAAATAAACAATAATCTGTACAAGAATTCTCAGTCTTCTGGCTTTTCCCGGTTAGGGGTTGCCACAGCGGAACTCCGGTCCGCTAATGATTGGCAGTAGATTTTTACTTGCCGAGTTGCCGGCCCTGACGCACAACATTCAATGAAGGTACACCAATTCATGCATGTCTAAACACAGGAGACGCTCTAGCTGAGAATCAAACAGGACAACATCTTACTTTGAGGTGACAACGTTACCGCAGCACCACCACCGCAGTTATTAATCTGTACAAGAATATCAACAGTAATGCATGAGTGATCCATGCAATAGATATTAATCTGTTCATAAATGTTAGTAGTAACTCATTAAAGATCTATGCAATAAATATTAATGTGCACATTAATTTAAGCAGTAACTGATGACTGATCTGTGCAATAAATATTAATCTGTACAAGAATATCTGCAGTAATGCATAAGTGATCTATGCAATAAATATTAATCTGTTCATAAATGTTAGTAGTAACTCATTAAAGATCAATGCAATAAATATTAATGTGTGCATTAATTTCAGCAGTAACACATGACTAATTTGTGCAATAAATATTAATCTGTACAAGAATATCAGCAGTAATGCATGACTCATCTATGTAATAAATATTAATCTGTTCATAAATGTCAGTAGTAACTCATTAATAATATATGCAATAAATATTAATGTGTACATTAATGTCAGCAGTAATGCATGACTGATCTGTGCAATTAATATTAATCTGCACAACAATATCAGTAGTAATGCATGACTGATCTATACAATAAATATTAATCATTACAAGAATATCAGCAATAATGCATGAGTGATCTATGCAATAAATATTAATCCATTCATAAATGTTAGTAGTAACTCATTATTGATCTATGCAATAAATATTAATGTGTACATTATTGCCAGCAGTAACTCATGTCTGATCTGTGCAATAAATATTAATCATTACAAGAATATCAGCAGTAATGAATAACTGATCTATGCAATAAATACTAATCTCTTCAAAAATGTTAGTAGTAACTCATTAATGATCTATGCAATAAATATTAATGTGTATATTAATGTCAGCAGTAATGCATGACTGATCTATACAATAGATATTAATCTGTACAACAATATCTGCAGTAATGCATGAGTGATCTATGAAATAAATATTTATCTGTTCATAAATGTTAGTAGCAACTCATTAATGATCTATGCAATAACTATATTGTGTACATTAATCTAAGCAGCATATGTGAAAAAGTATTAATCTGTACAAGAGTATCAGCAGTAATGCATGACTGATCTATGCAATAAACATTAAGCTGTTCAATAATATCAGCAGCAATGCATGAGCGATCTATGCAGTAAATATTAATCTGTTAATAAATGTTAGTAATAACTCATTAATGATCTATGCAATCAATATTAATGTGTACATTAATGTCATCAGTAACTCCTGACTGATCTGTGCAATAAATATTAATGTGTACAAGAATATCAGCGGTAATGCTTGAATGATCTATGCAATAAATATTAATCTGTTCATAAATGTTAGTAGCAACTCATTAAAGATCTATGCATTAATATTATTGTGCACATTAATTTCAGCAGTAACTCATGACTGATCTGTGAAGTAAATATTAATTTGTACAAGAATATCAGCAATAATGCGTGAGTGATCTATGCAATAAATAATAATCTGTTCATAAATGTCAGTAGTAACTCATTAATAATCTATGCAATAAATATTAATGTGTACATTAATGTCAGCAGTAACACATGACTGATCTGTGCAATTAATATTAATCTGCACAACAATATCAGTAGTAATGCATGCCTGATCTATGCAATAAATATTAATCATTACAAGAATATCAGCAATAATGCATGAGTGATCTATGCAATAAATATTAATCCATTCATAAATGTTAGTAGTAACTCATTATTGATCTATGCAATAAATATTAATGTGCATATTAATGTCAGCAGTAATGCATGACTGATCTATGCAGTAAATAATAATCTGTTAATAAATGTTAGTAATAACTCATTAATGATCAATGCAATCAATATTAATGTGTACATTAATGTTGTCAGTAACTCCTGACTGATATGTGCAATAAATATTAATGTGTACAAGAATATCAGCAGTAATGCTTGAATGATCTATGCAATAAATATTAATCTGTTCATAAATGTTAGTAGCAACTCATTAAAGATCTATGCAGTAAATATTATTGTGAACATTAATTTCAGCAGTAACTCATGGCTGATCTGTGCAACAAATATTAATTTGTACAAGAATATAAGCAATAATGTGTGAGTGATCTACGCAATAAATAATCTGTTCATAATTGTTATTAGTAACTCATTAATGATCAATGCAATAAATATTAATGTGTACATTCATGTCAGCAGTAACTCATGACTGATCTGTGCAATAAAAACTAATCTTTACAAGAATATCAGCAGTAATGCATGAGTAATCTATGCAATAAATGTTAATCTGTTCATAAATGTTAGTAGTAACTTTTTATTGATCTATGCAATAAATATTAATGTGTACATTCATGTCAGCAGTAACTCTTGACTGATCTGTGCAGTAAATATTAATCTCTACAACAATATCAGCAGTAATCCATGACTGATCTATGCAATAATTATTAATCTTTACAAGAATATCAGCAATAATGCATGAATGATCAATGCAATAAATATTAATCCATTCATACATGTTAGATAGTAACTCATTAATGATCTATGCAATAAATATTAATGTGTACATTATTGCCAGCAGTAACTCATGTCTGATCTGTGCAATAAATATTAATCAGTACAAGAATATCAGCAGTAATGCATGACTGATCTATGCAATAAATACTAATCTCTTCAAAAATGTTAGTAGTAACTCATTAATGATCTATGCAATAAATATTAATGTGTATATTAATGTCAGCAGTAATGCATGACTGATCTATACAATAGATATTAATCTGTACAACAATATCAGCAGTAATGCATGAGTGATCTATGAAATAAATATCTGTTCATAAATGTTAGTAACAATTCATTAATGATCTATGCAATAAATATAATGTGTACATTAATGTCAGCAGTAACTCATGACTGATCTGTGAAAAAATATTAATCTGTACAAGAATATCAGCAGTAATGCATGACTGATCCATGCAATAAACATTAAGCTGTACAATAATATCAGCAGTAATGCATGAGCAATCTATGTAGTAAATATTAATCTGTTAATAAATGTTAACAATAACTCATTAATGATCTATGCAATCAATATTAATGTGTACATTAATGTCACCAGTAACTCCTGACTGATCTGTGCAATAAATATTAATCTCTACAAGAATATTAGCAGTAATGCTTGAATGATCTATGCAATAAATATTAATTTGTTCATAAATGTTAGTAGTAACTCCTGAATGATCTATGCAATAAATATTAATATGTACATTCATGTCAGCAGTAACTCATGACTGATCTCTGCAATAAATATTAATCTGTACAAGAATATCAGCAGTAATGCCTGAGTGATCTATGCAATAAATATTAATCTGTTCATAAATGTTACTAGCAACTCGTTAAAGATCTATGCAGTAAATATTATTGTGCACCTTAATTTCAGCAGTAACTCATGACTGATCTGTGCAATAAATATTAATTTGTACAAGAATATCAGCAATAATGAGTACGCCCATTCAAAAGGCTGCCATCAGCGTTATACACTTTTTCATATAAATTATCCACACATTGAGTTAATTTAAGTATCAAAGCTGTTAGATTCCCAATCGACCCTTCAGTTCCTTCGATGGAATCATCCAGCTGTACAGCTATTTTGTCTAGGCAAATTGTAGACATACTGAAGAAAGACCAAATTAATGAACTGTTATAAACGAAAAGCCACCAGCCAGATGAATAAATCCAATTTAATTACGAAATAAACTTATACAGCCACAAAACAAATTTAAAAAACGCCAGGAACAAACCACAAATATATGTAAGCGCTTTCGTTTAAAAGGTTTTAAACTTCATCAGACAATAACCTCCATTACATCACTTCCTTTTATAGCCTCCACCAAATTCAAAAAATTGCGCCAAATTTTAAATCAAATTGAAGCATGCTCTTTGACATTAAATTGATGAAATGTAGGAAATTGCAACTTGAGAACGCTTATTTAAGAGAGTGCATCAAATTGAACATTATCCCTAAGGGGTTGCGCTTATGGTGCTACCCCATTGATCTAGTATATAATTCACCTATGCATATAGACTTGTTGCAGTTATTTGATCGATGTGGAAAAAATCTTCCTAACATATTAATTAAGTATAATCAAATAGAAATTGATAAATTGATATTAGAACTTGATGAACTTGATAAAACAATCAGAACAGATGGTTCATTTGAAGCTGTCCAGTATGATATGATTAGGATCTAAATAGCATCGATCAATATATTACCAAACTAAAGAATGGAAAAACAGAAAAAATCGAAAGAGACATTAATCAATATGCCAATGGGATAGCCTATCCAAGGCCCCCAGCATGTCAAAATAAGAAGACTATTACTTATGGTTCAAACCATCCTTATAGATCTGACCCTGCAGGGGAAGGCCAATATAATGGGAATTTACAAAATGACTTTGCATTTAACGATGAATATCCCGAATTAAGATGTTCAGAAAGGCTTAAAAATAAAGCCCCTCATGTCAACCAACAAACAGCGAGGTTTCAAGGAGCCAGACCGAAGGACAAAAAATGGAGAACATGATTTTGGAGACTGGCATTTTTCTTAATGAAAATGGGCATGAAACATTTAAGCAAAAACCCTGTGATAGCAATTTTGACAACAAGTTGCAACAAATTATTGTTAATTGTCTTGGCGATTTTAAAGTTTATAATTTTACTAAAATTGAGTTTAATCAGGAAGTCGCTAACTTGCTGGCTAAGGGATTTACATTTGTACCATCTCATACATTTGATTTTACTTCTACCATTATTGATATGAAATTATTTTTGAGAAAAATTAATTTTTCATTAATGTATCAAGATTCGATTTATAATGGATCGCATAAGTTTAATATTTCAAATACATATAATCCCCCCCTGCATCCAAAGCTTTTAATATATGAACAGATGTGCGAAAATCAGCTAAAGAACTTAGATAGAATTAATAGAAAAATGGAATATCCTTTAAATTTAAGTAAAGATGAATTAGAAACATTAAAAAGTTTACAGAAGGGAAATATAAGAATCATGAAGCCAGATAAAGGGGGAGGAGCAGTTATCATGGATAATGATTTTTACAATGAGAAAATGGAATTGATTTTGAATACAGATACTTATGATCAAGTATCTTTAAATGAGTTAAATTATGCTTATAAAAAGATTTCCTTACAAATTAATGACATGTTTTTAGATAAATGGATAGATGCTCCCCGGGATTCATGAAGCTCGGCGCAAGGCCGGCGTAAGGGCTGCGCCGGCGGTGCAGTGAATAGCCGGCATAGTAGCACCATATGAATAGTAATGAGAGCGCGCCGCAACCACAGACACGTGCGTAGTGTACGTGAGCGAGCACAAGTAGGGTGCGTCCGGAGGCGTGGCTAAGCCGGCAGGCGGTGAGCAACCTAATGTGCTGACTGCCACGGTCCGCCCATAATAGTAATGGCAGCAGCCAGGGCCCGTGCAGAATGAAACGCACGTAGAGTATGCAACATAGTACCCGTCCCAACTAAACGGAGAAGCAAATACAACCCACGAAGCCCTAAGTGTACCCGTCCAAGGAGCAAAGGATACGCTTAAGACCGCGTTTGTCCCGCAATGCACCATCAGTGGTCATACCCAGAGAAGGTGTACCGCAGCATGTCAGCGCCGCACCAACATAGGAGTAGCGACTAAAGGTTACCACCTGTCCCACTGCGAGGGAAGTCCTCTATGGGCAGTTGTGTCCCGATAAAAAATATTAAAAATGGCAAATGTGCTAAGATTGTAGGACATAATGATATCCCGTATTTAATGTAATGGTTGCATGAATTGGTTACTTCTGTAACTGAAATACCTAAATGTCACAAGAAACAGAATAAGCAACCAAACTGCCACAACAATAAGCTTTTATTTAGGCAAACAAGTGAAGTTCTATGCTATATAGTGACCGTGTGTATGTGCCGGGCCTGTAAAATCAGATGTGAGTCCGAGAATATCCCACCTTGGCAACTGGAAAGGTGGCAACCCCAGTAGCGACATGGGCATGGTCACCAGGGTTACCAACTGTCCCAATTTGCCATGGACAGTCCCTCATTGGACAGTTGTGTCCCGCAAAAATCGAAAAACTGGCAAATGACCTGAGATTCCTGCCAAAATATTCCCATAATATACCTGTAATAGTAGCATAAAACATATATTTTGTATATGAAACACATACATGGCATAAGAAACTGAATAAGGAACCCAAATGCTAACAGAATAAGCGTATATTATGGCAAACAAGTGAAGTTCTGTCAACTCCACTTGCTGTGGGTATGTGTTGTCCTGCAAAATCCGATGTTTCCACAAAACATGTCCCACTATGGGCATTGGAAAAGGTGTCAACCATAATGGTCACAAGCAGTAGTGAGAGTACATAGCCGGGTAGCTGTGTCGACATAATAACAGGAAGGAACAAAGATACCCTAAACACAGACAAACATGTGCATAGCAACATATCCCACACCCAGCAATGTGTCTGTCGCATACACAGGATGGCGTATGTTTAAGTGTAATATCCAGAAGCAGAACCCATGCATGCAGATGTAATACACAATAGCCTCATTGTAGCATGTAAGTCCCACCCATGTACACCTGTGCACCCAAACCAGCTATCATCCTTGTGCAGCTATACACCTACACACAATGTGCATACCTGAAATGTGGTAAGAAGTATGTGTTAGGCAGTGCCACGGGCAATCATTACCCACATGTCACCAACTCACCTCAGGTACAGATATGGAAATGGCTGCATGTGAATGTGTGTGCAGAATGTGTACATCCCGCATGTGTTATGTACCCTGTCCAAACCATATAGGTTTGCACACGCCACGGTGCACATAACTGTACACATGTGGACAAGTCGGGTTGTTGAACCACCGCATCAATGATTAGCTATGCAGAGAAGTCAAACACATATAGCGGAACATGTGCCTACCAAACAGGACGTCCTAACAGGGTGCTACAGGCAAAGAAGGGGAAGGTGGGACATCACATGTGGAGAGTAGCGTTGCGGCCAAATACACACGGTCAAGGTAAAGGACGGAACAACATGCATATGGCCGGATGGATGTTGTTAGAAAAATATATATAGAAACACATATGAAGTGCCAGTTTAGAATCAAAATACTATATAGTGCATTGAATTGTACCGTACAATATGGCAGTAGAAATGATCATGCATGTAATTGGTGAAGCTAAGCTGTAGTGTGATCGAATTCTGACCCTGGCAGTAACCAGTACAGCAGGCTTATGTCTCTCAGCATTAATTATCTGCTGGGTTACAGAAAAATAAATGTATGTACATGCATAACATCACCCCTTCCCCTGAGGAGGATGGCCTTGTGAGCTCTATCGAAGATAAGAGTACAACTCCTTACCAGAGAGACAAAGGAACGTATTAAGAAATGGGGAGGGGCGATGGGAGCAGCTTGTGCCCCCATCTTCGCGAACTTGGTCATGGCAGAATGGGAATCAGAATGTGTTTTTAAGAGTTCCTTTTTTAAGGACATTGCCCTTTATGTTAGATATCTTGACGATATATTCATTTTGTGGAAAGCATCTGAAGAGAGACTTAAGGAATTTATGATTTACCTTAACCACACCGTGGAGTTCCTACAATTCACTTATGAGTACAGTCATAAAGAAATTTCTTATTTAGACGTACTTTTGAGTAATAATGACAGTGGATTTACGTCTAGAACCTACAGAAAACCAACATTTTCGAACGATTATGTTCATTTCAGCAGCAATCATCCACCCCATGTATTCCACAATGTGTTGAAGGGACAGTGCATTCGTGTGGCTAGGACGTCATCCAATATTCATATTCTAGAATCTGAACTTGGAACCATTAAAGACATGTTTATCAAAAGATCTTACCCTGACAACATGGTCACTGAAGTCATTAATTATGTATACAATCAATGGGGTAAAAAATATCCACCACTATTAGGTATCTACCAACCATCTATTAAGGAGGATACACACGATGTATCCCAGGGTAGGGTATGTGTTCTCATGTATTCCCCTAGTATATACATTATCAAAGATATTTTGGAAAGGTATTGGAACACCTTGATGATTATTCACAAGGACCAGGTTTTGGGTAATAAACCGAGATGTGTATATAAAACAGCTCCCAACTTGAAAGCATTATTAGAAAAGGGTGGTCACACCCATCCACATTTAGCCACCTTTACAGGAACTGTCAAATGTGGAAATTGCAAACAATGCAAATATATTAACAACAATAAGATTATAAGACTCGATGACATCTGTCACACCACTATCAGATGTTTAAGGGGAAATTGCAAAACCAAACAGGTTGTATATTTGGCTGTCTGTAGTAAATGTAATGCACACTATGTAGGTAAAACAGAAAGGCAGCTAAATAGACGTATTTACGAACACCTGTATAGAATAAGGAAGCACGATAATAAAAATGCATTATACAGGCACATTTTGGAAAAGGGAGATGATCACAGCTTTT
>NC_056749.1:806154920-806213376 GCF_019279795.1 Protopterus annectens | reverse complement strand
CTATGCACATCTCTGGTAACACAACATAGCATACTGTAGTATGCATCTTGTGTGGCCATATACCTGGCATGTGTTGCTATATTATGTGTTGTACTATGACACCCACTCCCGCCGCTTAACATCATACAAACATGCAACACTGACTTACCAGGCAGCTCCGAGCTCATAGTTTGGGAGACACCCACCTCCACAATGGACGCAAGAGTTTCTGCGTGTTGTTCCGTGGGTGTCCCCAGACTGGCCAGGAGCTCCTCCGTGGCTGTGAGTGGGGGCTGGGTTGGTGGCCCACCACCTGTCCCACGTTGATGTCTGGCGATTGCAGTGGCACGCTGTCTTGCATGCCGGATCAGGTCTGTGCAGTGCCTGCGGATCTGTTGGTAATTGCGGTTGTATCCGCCCAGGCTGTTCACCCTCCTGCACATCTCCTGCCACATCTCCTCTCGTTGCTGGGCCTGGTGTGGCACATGACTAAATAGGATGTTGTGGTTTGAATGGAGGTATGGTATAATCACCTCATCCTCCTGACGGCTGAATGCGGGAAGCCGGGAATGTGGCATTATCTGTAAGACATAATGATGGTGGCAGGTCACATTTACACTGCTGTGCTGACATACTGTTGGAAATACATTGCTATGACATGTACAACATCTGCACAGTATTCTGTGAAAGTCATCGTGGCAGTGACACAGCCGATGTGTTGGCTTCACACCATTCAGCAGTGGGTGTCACATCATATCTGTGTGCCACCCCATCACACTGTACACACACCATGTAGATGTTAGCCTGCTGTGGACATGTGTACCTGGCTGCACCTGTGTCCATATCACTTGGCATGGGTCCCCATGTGACGTCGGTGCTACTGTTCACCTGGACACTGTGTATATGTCAGTAAACATCACGTCCATAGCCATTGTGAACGTCAGCAGTGGCACTGTACACATACACATGGACACCTGCACATGCATGTGTTGTGCCATGTATATCCACACAGCACTGTACGGGTGTTGGACAACTTGCCACAGCTCACCTGTGTTGCACATGTGATAGACATAGGACAATGTGTAACCATGACACATTAGCAGGAAAGGCCATGCACAGCATGTACACACGCACATTGTCCAGAGCAACACACAGCACCTGGAACACCACAGGGTGCATCACCGCCACATTACTGCTGTGTATGGTTGATAGTGAGAGTGCCTTTTGTCCATTGAACCATGTAGAACTGTGATAGCTCATGCAGCCTTGCTGGGCAGGGCTGCATGGTATGGCAGGGTATGCCACATACATGGCACTGGGTGTGGGTTTGACGATATTGACAGGGTGGCTGTCCATTCCATATGTCATTGCTATGTGTATATGGACATTCAACATGTCTATCACCATGGTGTGGACACTGGCCTCAAGCGAGGTAGGCTGCATGCTGCTTGCTGAGGGTGTGTCTGGTGCATGCAGGTATCACACATCCATGCATACACTGTAACCCTGGCAGGTGCTATGTGCTGGGATATTGATTAACACAGTGCTGTATGTGGACACACACCGCTATCCTGTGCACATGGATGGTTGCCTGCACTGATGTGGGCACCACATATGTGTACATCCAGTGCCTGCTGCCACCCCCATGTCTGCTGCTGCACTGCACACCGCCATCCCTCCCTCTGTGAATGTGGTGTTGGGCACAGCATAGGTATCCATGTATGAGGACAGGGATGTTCACATAGCAGGGTCACTGCTGGTATCGTCAATCTGACCATACACATATGATGCACCCCTCACACATACAACCCATTCATATTGTTGTTCACAACAGTGACACAGCTATACTGCTATGCTGGAGACATTCACAGCCATACATACACAGATGCATGCACGTCCATCTGTGGCATGGCCTGGACTATTGGTGTGGTTCAGCACATAACGTGTTTGACTGCAGCTGGCGCAGACGTACTGTGCACATGTCTACACAGTAAGCCTGTTCTACAGTAGGCATCTGTGATGTGCTGTGCACATATCATATCTGCACATTTGGTTGGTGTCCATCGGTCCACGGGCCAGTGGTGGGACACACAGGGATGTTGCTGAACATATATGCATGCAACCCTGTACAGCTGTAATGCTAGCCTCTCAGATGCTCATGTGTCATGGACGTGAACACCGTACCCGCACATGTGGTTGTGGGCTGCCGCCTGTACCCATCTCCTCCTGTGGGTTGCTATCATCCCACACCCTCCTTGTATTGTATGTTCAGGCTATGCACCTATGTGGGGCTTGTGGGCATGCAATACGATACTATATGCCTTTGCACCCATCACAGACAATGTCACACAGGTACACCAGCAGCCGTACACGTCACAGCTTGTTGTCGGCACATCACATGTGGTACACACATAACACATCTCCTGTGGGACATGGTCAATTGTACGGGCATGTCCAGCGGTCACATGCCACTGCTACCCCTACATGACGGCTATGCATGACATGTGGCTGTACAGCTACTGTCACATGTACACGGGCAATGCCCCCCTACCTACATCACGTGGTACTACCTGTGGGGTATGTGTGTCTGCATCCATGCTATGGCCATAGATGACAATTGTACATCAATATGTGCAACATACCTCATTGGGGGTTGTCATGTGCACATGTTCCACGTGTCAACGCATTGTTTGTGTCTGTTGGGTGGTCATTGTTGTGCATGGTTTACATGGCTGCCATAGCGTACTGTGTGTGATTCCAGGTACTTCATTGGGCTACCAGCATTGTACATTTCCACAGCACATTCCAGCCATCATGTCGCCATCCTAGATGACAGTGGGAGGTGTTCCGCCATGTGCACATATGTCACACAGTACGAGGGTGACTGACACACATTCTCACGACTGGGTTCTGACTGCTGTGGATGTGTGTGATGGTGTTGACGACCATGACTGCGCCAGATGGTGTCATCTGGATGTGTAACATTCACAACACACACCTACCTTCACATAGCAACACATCGTCCACGACAATGGACATTCCTGCATGAACACTGTGTGCGGTATGTCTGTATGACCACTGCATGTACCACTGGTAGCCACCAGCATGGCTGCGTACAACAGCAGTGTGTATCCTGTGCGAACATGGGTTACGCCTGTCACAACACACCTGTGTCAGATGGCCCTGTGGTGGGTGACAGTGCTGTTCCACACATCATGTAACAGTATACATCATGCACCAGTATGTTGCGGACATGTGAACGGCTGTGCTACTCAACATATGCACGCATGACACATCACCTGGTACACCGTGTCTGCCTTGCCACCTGCTATTGTGACCACCCTGCGATGACATTGTACAGGCCACATGGACTGGGACATGTGATGGCTCAATGGTGAATTAACCCTCCGGGTGTGTGTCTAGCCTGGTGTCCAGTAGCCAGTGGTCTGCACGCAGGGATACTGTACATTGGCCTACTCTGTCACTGGAAATGTTGACTATGGTCGTACTGTACTTATGCAGGCATGTGGTGTTTGTCCAGTCTGACAGTCGTGGTCAACCACACTACCGTGGCACACATGACCTGCGGACATCTGCCTAGGGTGTGCAGCCCACATGTACATCTTCACATGCTATGCTGCCTGTGCAGCAGTGTCACATGTGTGTCTCCAGCAGGGCTGTCACAGGCAGGCACAGCATGCAGTGATGTGTGACAATGCTTACACCCTCCACTGTGCTGTACACAAGCACTGCACACACAGTACGGCATGCATGTCATTTATCTGCAGTGCCTGTGACCTGCCTCCATGCCCTACACAGCACACCTGCCAGTCCAGATTGTACACAGATCATACCTCCCAGGCACATACCTGGACTGCAACACACACGGGTGGGTGGTTCCCACACCACACAGTGATTTACACACATACTGTATATTCCCATGACACATTGCATCATAGGTAATCCATGTTCAGATACCCATGTTCGTGACCACTACACACATTGTGACACGCGATGGTGAATACACTGTACACCACAGGTTACATGCTGGCCATGTTGTCATACTGTACATTGCACCTGGGACAGTTGCTACTGCCATGTACTGACAGCAACACGCACTTCCCTAGTATGGACTCCCATGTACCCACACATGCTTGGCCATGCAGTACGCATAGCTGGGTGACACATTACACGACACATACCATACCTACACTACCCTCGGCATGCACCATACCTCCATGTGTCTGTGTGCTATACCTACAGACATCCCCCCTCTGTTTGCTGAACATCCATGCTTCACAGCCCTGCTAGCCACGCCCTAGACACACGACCATCGCAGCATGCATGGTACATGCGCTCTACAGCCGGTACTACTGACGTCCGCTGATGGAGGTAGTTAATGGCATGGCACCCCGTACGATGGACAGTATACATGACTATGCCAACACATATCACAGTCCACTTCCGCTACATTTACGCACTGGTAGGGACCATGCTGTTCCACACAGAGACATGCTGGTACTGGCCTTTTCACAGACGCCACAGTGGTATTCCTGTTCCATGCACATGTGCTGTAGGAGCACATGTGCAGGCTGTTGCACGGTAGTTATGTTCACATGTGTGTGGTGCGTCACTTGACAGTCATGGTGGGTCCTCATGGTGCATCACATACTCCACAGCTAGCTACCTACACATGACTGCCATACATTGCAGTGTGGGCCCTCACGCAGTGTGGTGGTATGTCTCTGCTGTTTGGTTACATCCACATTCAATGCAGCATACAACACTCATGCAGGCATTGCCAACACAGATGTTGCTGGCATCGTGCCTGCCAATGGGGTACCTACCAACAATACACACTCTCACTCACTACAGGGTTCCAATCCATGGCTGGACATTGTATTAACCCTGTGGACACATACATGGTACCGCCATGCACACGTTATGTCCTAGGACACGGTCCCAATGTCACCTCCGATCTCCATAGTTGTTGTATCCCGCCAACCTGGCTGTTATATGTCTCTGCAGCAGCACACTGAATTGACTGCTAGCCCGTTCATGGACGTTGTGTACCCTGACCACTACACTACCACATCTATCACACT
The DNA here is from genome assembly GCF_019279795.1 of Protopterus annectens. NCBI lineage: Eukaryota > Metazoa > Chordata > Ceratodontiformes > Protopteridae > Protopterus > Protopterus annectens. Next base: position 806,208,292 of record NC_056749.1, on the reverse strand, counting down.
ACACATGGGTGGTACTGCATTGCACATATGGGGCTGCATGTGTACACCCATGACTGGGCCATTCAGTATGGCACTGGGCCACATCCTCACATACATGCTTCACACACTCATTGACAACCTCCATGCCTTTACTGGCGCCCTTGTTGGGCTTCTGTGCGCCACCTCACACCACATCCACATGCTGGCCACCTGTCATACCATTGCATGGGTGGTTGGTGTGGTACAGAGGGTAACAAATCAGACATTATCCCCTCTTTGCCCTTCAGCGCCATTACACATTCTGGTATTGCCAATGTACGCATCCAGCATCACATCGTACCCTATGTCTCAGGATGTTACTCCATGTGGCTCCTGTACAAGTCACACAGTGGTGCAGGCATATCATGCTACCTACAACATGTCAGGTACATGTGACATTGCACAGTCCTGTCATGTCACCCCTCATGCTCACTATTTGCTTACATACACTACATGCTGTCACAGAGTACTGTCCATGCCTACATATACCACATCTACATACCTGGCAGCATTCTATCTCAACCTACTCATACTGCTAACAACCATACAGGTGTCGGTGTGGCAGTTATATCATGTAGATGTCATTGCGTCAGTTACATCACACATAGTGCATACACATCACCTTTGCATAGTGACAGTCATGCACTGTGTATCACATGGATACTGTCCCTATACATGCATATCACATTGTACATGTTTGCTGTATACACACATGCCCACATGGTGCTGTGGTTGCCATATTCCACTGTGGCATGGGTACACATGTGCAGGGCCACACATTTCTGGACTGTATGTCTTGCTGGTACATTGTGTGCCCTTGTACCTGTGCCATACACACATGTACACACGGGCAGTGTTACAATAACACATGTGTGGTGTACCTTACACAACGGATACAACTTTACATGTCACAGTATAGTCATGCCGTGATGTCTACCCGGCTCAGACAGTTTACATATGCAAATGACAGTCGTGAAACATATCAGTACTCACCTGCATACCACTTACACAGGGGTGTCATCTACTATGCCATGGGCCATGTTCTCCACATTACTGATGCATGTAGTACTCCTACATGGCATTTGCAGTGGGCAGGGTGAATGGAGCACTCCTGCATGTGTGCATACATACCACATTGCTCAGCCTGGGCGTCTGTGTGACCTCCGCAGACTGGACACACACCATGCTGTGGGACATAGGTCCTGTGCACATCCCACAGGGACGCACTGTGTCACTGGTCATGTGATAGTTCCCTTGCTGGTAGGGTGACACAGACCCATGGTACCACCACAGCGGAAGTACTGTATAAACATACAGTTGACATCCACCTCTGCTGTTCAGTGGACACTACCATGGGGGGGGTGACACTACTGTGTACATTGCACATATGTTTACACACGGCCCTGCCGGACGTCATTGTTGCACACATTGCACCTGCTACAGAACGTTTGGACATGGTTACTTGCTGTTCCCTCCATTTCGGGTACCTATTCTGCTACTACTCTGTCCCATATGTGCAGGCCATACATATCCTGTTCATGTACATAACATTAGGCAATCCCTCCATCATGCATGCTATGCCTGTGATACTGTCTATAATTTCTGAACGTATCCATCATGACAGCTTTGCATTACACATACTTGACATAGTCACCCCTACTGCGAGGCATACGTGCACGTCGTGCACATTCCATATGACATCGACGGTATATGCCCATACACATGTGTGCTGTGACACTATACATACATGTCCTATCCCCTGCTGTGGCACTTCATTGTTGAATATCCACTGCCAGCATCAGCGTGGGTGGTGGCATTGTTCTGTGTTTGAAATCCCTATGGCGGACCTTGAGTTATTACCACTGTGTACATGTTGTCCCACTGCTGTGCACACGTTGTCCACAGTCGTTGGTATGCTCCGCGACTTAGCACTACATAACCACCTTTTACCACTCTATGCCTGATGGACAGGTATCTTTACCTACACACACCGTTCACATACAGTGCAGATTCGTCATACGTATCATGCGTTAGACACCAGTACATCACGTGGGTTCGACATACCTTTCGGGTCTTTTGTTCCGTATTCCTCGCTACTTGCTTAATACACGTTAGTGTTGTCTTCAGTATTTGTTCGGTATGAACATATGGTTTGAATATCCGGGGAGTCTTCCTTATATCCGTCGTCACCTGAGGCATGTGGGTAAATCACGCCAATAGCTGTTCAGCGGTGTGTAGTTATGCGCATATCAGCGGTGCACCCCCTCTATTCGTACGTTACGCGTCGGTAGTAGGCCATGGTTCATTCCTCGTGTGGGCGTTGGTTATTTGCACTACCTTCGTGGGGATGCTATGTATTGTATCATGTTTGTGTGACTGCATCTGCTATGTGTGGTGTCAGGTACATTTCGCTGTGGTGTTAGCCGTGGATTGTGTGTGTTGGGTATGGTATTTTGTTCGACATGTGGGTGTCCGTGTCCTGGCGGCGTCTGTCGATGGCATTGTGCATTCGGATGTGTAACATAGCTGTTATATTCCTGTACACAACGGATGCAGAGATGCATCAGCTGCTGCTAGTGTTTCCCACGCGGGTTGTTGCGGGTATGCCGCTGTCATTGACTGCCTGTATGTTTTTGCTACGGTTTCGGCTGGTATCCTTTTGATATGTGCGATGGGGTATATCTGCGGATGTGGGTGACGGGGGTGTGGGCCTTGCATTAATACATACACGGTATGCTTGTGTGTGTGCTCCATCCCTGCTTGGGGAGCTGCAGGTTTCCTGTCTGTTGTTCTGGGAGTGTTTGTTTTGTTGATGTCGTGTGGTGTCGGTTTCGCCTGCATGTGTGCTTCCTGCATGTATTCCTCCTTCACATCGGTTATATATCTGCGGATGTTCGTACGTGCCTACTATCCATTAGCATTTTGTCACGGGTAGTTACGGTGATTGTGGTCCTGTACTTGGGACGGCCTGTATGCTACCGGTTGCCTCCTATTCGTGTGGCGCTTGCTTAATTAACAGTCGTGGAACACACAGCAGTATTTACGGGACGGTACGTGGCCACGATCGGTGCCGGGATAGCACATGCGTATTTTCGCCGTACATGCCTGATGCTGTGTAACGTTGCCGACGTATCGTGTTGAGTCTACCATATGGTCGCCATACATACGGTCATGGTTTGTACATGCGTCCTTTGCATCTCCTGTTGGCTATGGTCCTGTGGTACATTCTGGGACATTTCAGCTTTGCATCGTTTTACGTCGCCACATGCCTAGCCACTGAGGAGCTCTCAGTAGTACTTTGTGGGTACTGCTGTACATACGCCTGTGGTTCCTGTACTGTATGCCTACGCATGTTATTCCACTCCGCCTGTGACATGTCACCTACATACACATTTTACAGTGGCACACACATTACACACACACAGCGGAACACATGACAACCTCACCTCACACATACACATATAGCCGCTTTCGCACCGATGGTTGCACACAGTACCTACGTTTACCGCATCGCCGGTGGCGGTGTGTACCTCCGCACTCATATCCTATGAATATGACACGCACATGTCCTGTTACTGTACCGTGGCCTGGCAATCATCCCGACCCGCGGATATGCATTGATGCAGGTTGACATTTCCATGGCTGGCGTTCCCTGCTCTGCCCACCCTCCCAGATGATCGGGTTGTCGTTCACTATGTTTACTATGTGGAGATTTCGCGTCTTACTTCTCTGTAAACTTGCATCCCTGGGATTCCATATTTACCTGTTGTACTTTATATCTGTGTATGTGTACATATATTTCTATGTGTGTGATGATATCTATCTCCGTATCTGTGTATGCACATAAGTACATATGTGGTCGACTTGCGCCGAAAGTGGCAGCATACGGCTACGCCGTCTGCTGTAGGACCGGCGTGCGGTTGAGGTGTTGGCGTTACATGCTCCGCTGGCTATTGGGTGTGCAGTGTTTGGGTGGTGCCTATGTTGGAGTCACACATACGTCCACCCATACGGTACACATTACGGGCGGACATGTTTGTGTGGCGTCCATTTCACTGTGTGTGCAGGTAGGGAGGTGTCAGTCCATGGGGCCTACGCTGTCAGAGTATGTGCTACACGTTCCCTCTTTGCCAAGGCATAGGCATATTGGGTACGCCTCCGTCTACCTACTGGGGCTGGCACAGTGTGTTCATGGTGCTGAACGCCCTGTGCCTGTGCTTGCCTTGGCAGTTGTGGCGGGCTTGGTGGCCCTACACCATTATGTCCCTGCAGCAGCTGTTTCCGCAGAATCATATTGTGTAGCATACAACATACTATGAATATGTGGGCACATGTGCCTGGAGAGTACTGCAAGGCTCCACCGGATGTATCCAAGCACTGGAACCGTGATTTCAACATCCCAAACACACGCTCTATGATTATTCTGGTTTGTGCGTGTGCCTCATTATAGTGTTCTTGCATGTGTGTGTGTGCATTTCTGATGGGTGTCATCATCCATGGCTCCAGTGCATAGCCAGCATCCCCCACAAGGTGACCTTGTGTGATGTACCCCCTGGCGAATACCTGATACAGCTGTGAGGCATGCCAGATATGGGAGTCGTGGTAGCTTCCAGGGCTGCCAGCACACACATCCATGATAATGCCCTGCGCATTGCACACAACCTGGCAATTGATGGAGGGGTATCCCTTGCGGTTTATGTAGCGTCTACCCTGCTCCCCGGGTGGTGACTTGATTTCTATGCGCGTACAGTCTATCGCACCCAGTACCTCCGGGTATTGTGCCACATGGTGGAAGTGGCGCATATTGCTAGCCAACTCCTCCTGAGATCTGGGGAAGTTTATATACTCATGGGCATGTCGTAACATGGCATCCAGGAACTGGTGTAGTACCCTGGATGCTGATGCCTGTGAGATGCCCATTATATCCCCGGTTGGCCTTTGAAAGGTACCTGTAGCCAGTATTCGCAAGCTCACACATACCTTTGTGTCCACTGGGATGGGCTCCCCTCTGTTGTCTCTTGTTCTCAGGCGTGGCTGGCACAGCTCCACTATTTGCTGTAACATGTCCCTGTCCACCCTGTAGCTCTACTATCTCCAGGTCTTGCAGCCCTGGTAGGTCACCCTTGGTCTGAACACTCTCCTTCTCCTCTGAGGCCTACGGTAGTTGTCGGCACCCTCCTCCGCAACTCCGTCTGTCTCTGACACATACCGATGCATCACGGCCACGGCGGCACCCAACATATACATATTAAAAGTTCCCTGTGTGTTTACACCCTACGGTGCGGCCTTTGGGAAATCGCGCTGTGTGTTGTGTGCATTCACACTTTATACTGTTGTGCTGTATACCCGGTGATGTCATTGGGTGTGTCTGTGCGGCCGTATCTGTGGATTATCTTCCGTGTTTTACCATTGCAACTGCAACGCTATTGCCTTTAGTGTTACATTACACTTGCCTGCATTGGCTTAGCTTTGCATCTTACCTTACTGTTTCTGCACATTGCACCTACTATTGCCTGCAGTGCATCCTGCAGGCACATGGCATATGATGCATTTTGTCTGCCACCGCCGTTATGCTACCTCTGTACTTGGCTGTGCTATTTCGGTTCTTTGCTCTTTGCATTTCTGCTACATCCCCTACTATCTTTGCATTCCTATGCCTCCCCTTTCCCGTTTTGCGGGAGTCTGCTTGCAGAGTTGTCTGCTGCCGCCGTTTGCCCTTCCTGGATTGATTGGTGTTGATTGCTCATTACGGCTCCAATTACACTGCTTCCGCATTTCCTCATATTCTCCACATTACCTTCCTATATCCGTGGTTGTTGACGTGGAGGCCGTTCCATGACTGAGTTGGGGAAAGTAGTCATCCTCGTGCACATGCATCTGTGCGCGCATTATGTACTCTCAGCGCATCTATCTCCTCACACGCTGGTCCTGCTGCTGTGATGTGCATTGTACAGCCCATGTTTGCTGGCCTCCAATGTGCTTCCTCCTACAGTGGCACACCCCTCTGCGATTGACATGTATTCCATGTAGGCCACTCTTCGGTGTAATACCGCTCGCTTTGCTCCATCCTTACACGGGCGGTTTTGCGATTCACTATTATCTGCCTCATTTGCATGGCATTGACTGCTAATACATGGTTACGGCGCCGAACACTGCCGCCACTCGTTGACAACCCTTGCGCTGGGGTTGAGGCTTTCCATACATACTATGGTGTGTGGTGGCTGTGCAGCTGATGTGTATTATACTGCTCTTTTAGGACATTGTCATATTATTTCATTGTTTTGCACCATCTGTGCACATGTCTGGGGGTTCTGCTGTGGTTTCTGCGTACATACCATTTATGTCATTATTTACATTTTGTGCATGTTTTCTTTGGACATTCTCGGTGCCTTTTGCCATTGGCATATTGCACCTGTATGATACCTGATGTTGACAGCCTTCCGTTACCCCTTGGTCATGTTTGGGTAAATGTAAACCGTTTTTTTTGGTTTACATTGCCGTGTTACGCTACGCCTGCGCCACTTCGTGGATCGCTATTTGCCTTCATTTGCATGGTGCAATACCGCACACAGTGTGTTTAGCATACCTACGCCGGGGGCGGCGCAGGTCTGGCGCACGCCGGTAGTGCACGTGGGATTGGTTCATACCTGAATCGCTCGGTGGCCATATTTGGCTTTATAACGCCGACGCTATGCGGGCGCCTGGCGCAAGGTTCATGAATCCCGGGGATTGACTTATTTAATTATTTAAATATTTTATCACCTAGGATTCCCATTTTTTTCGGGAACCCTAAGATGCATAAAAATATAGAAAACCCCCCTATGCGCCCCCTAGTAGATGGGAGGTATTCCATCACATCAGCATGCACTAAATATGTTAATTATGAATTAAATAAAGTAATAGTGAAAGAGGAATACATTTGTAAAGATTCCTGGACATTCTTGGAACATATTAATAAAATGGTGTTTGATGCCAAGGATGTTTTAGTTACAATAGACGTGTGTGATTTATACACAGTAATTCCCCAAAATATTGGGCTTCAATGGATTAGTGAAATTTTATTTGAATTTTCTTTTAAACAAGATTTAAATAATCTTTTAATTGAACTTATTGAAATCGTATTAAATAATAATTTTATTAAGTTTAATAGCCAATATTATATCCAAAGAAAAGGTATAGCTATGGGGTCACCGTGTGGGGGGACTTATGCAAATTTAGTGATGATGTTTTGGGAACGGAAATTTATATTCAATAATAAATATTTTAATTATATTAGATCATCTCACCAGTTTCAAGATGATATTTGAATAATTTGGAAGGAAAATAGTGATATTTTAAATGAATTTTTAAATTATATTAATGGAGCCACAAACTTTTTAAAATTTACATGGAATATTAATTTGGATGAAATCAATTACCTGGATATTAATTTGGTTAAAGATTATGAAGCTAAAGCTTATATTTCTATAATTTATAGGAAAAAAACTTACTCCAATGGCTTCCTTCATTATACTAGTGCACATCCTGAACATCAGAAAAAATCTGTAATTAAAGGCCAGTTAATTAGGGCTGCTCGGATTATTACCAAATTTTCAGATTTTACGAAAGAATGTGAACATTTAAGAAGTATGTTTATTAATAAGGAATACCCGTTATGGCTAATAGATAAACTAATTTTTGAAGTTAATCAAAAAAAAGAAATGGCTATTTTAAGCCAATCTTGAAACTTAAAAGTGGATTAGTTCATGAGAATAATACTAATGCAAGCACACTTAAGCTAGATAGTAGAAGCACCAATGATTGTTTAGATATTTTTGGTAAATATATGAATAATAAACACAAAGAATTTTCAAAGGCTTTAGTAATTACTTATACACAAGATTATCAAATTTTGAAGGATGTATTTAATAATAATTGGGAAATTTTAATTGAAGATTCTCAGTGTAAAAAACATATAAATAAATTTCCCAAAATAGTTTATAGAAAAGGGAAATATTTTAAAGATTTATTGAAATCTACTAATAACAATAAAAAGGAGAAGATGAAGACTGGGAATTATAAACGTGGAGCATGTAAATGGTGCTATAAAATCCAAGAAGGAAACAGTTTTAGTATACGAGATAATAACTATTTCGTGAAAAAGAAATTTAATTGTAAATCTAAAGCAGTTGTCTACTTAGCGAGATGTAATTCCTGTACCTCGTTTTACGTAGGTAAAACAGAAAGAATGTTCACACAGAGAATTTATGAGCATGAATACGCAATAAAGAATAAGAAAATGAATAATGCGTTAGCAAAACATGTTAACGAATGTAATAATCACAAATTTTATTATATGGTAATAGATCAAGTGGAAATAAAAGATAAAATTCCTTGGAATTTAATTTTGGAAGAAAGAGAACGTATCTGGCAAATAAAGTTACGAGCAGATTCTTGGCCAGGTTTAAATGAAAGAAGTACTATAGGGCCAATTTTAAAATTAAAAGCGTTAACTAGGAATAAAATTAAAGACTAATATAAAATTTGTTATAGGAATTTTATTATGATTATGAAGGAGGGTGCGGAGTAATAAGTTAATGTAATATAATATAATTAGTCTAAAAATATTATAATTTTATTACAATATAATCGTTTAAAAGATTATATAAGTTTGTGTTTCTATAAGTGTTTAATATACATTTAATGTATAATATGTAGGTATTTATTTATTTATAAATAATTTTAACATGAAGTTAGTATTTAATATAATCAATTCTATTTATTTAGTCCCATATCCATTGTATTTATGCATTCCTTGATCTGTGGTACTTAAAAATTCTATCTTTCACTTTTTTACAACTGAGCATGCTCCAATTTGATTTAAAATTTGGCGCAATTTTTTGAATTTGGTGGAGGCTATAAAAGGAAGTGATGTAATGGAGGTTATTGTCTGATGAAGTTTAAAACCTTTTAAACGAAAGCGCTTACGTATATTTGTGGTTTGTTCCTGGCGTTTTTTAAATTCGTTTTGTGGCTGTATAAGTTTATTTCGTAATTAAATTGGATTTATTCATCTGGCTGGTGGCTTTTCAATCATTCTAAGTTGAACAGACAAGAATGATTGGCAGTCAATCCCTGTATCACAAGTATAACTGTCATCAATACCCCATAATGTAATGCAGCTACATGTCCCTCACACTACTGCAATGTACATGTATGACAGGAAACATATGTTTTCAGAGCAGCATGTCATTACTTATAATTAACACATTTCTGTTACTTCTGCTGTCAAGACACATTCCTTTTCACCCAAACCAGTGATGCACAGCAGCTTCTCTACAACATGCTGATGTGGTACTCCTTACAAATGTGCAGTATCCATTTTCAAAATCAGACTTCTCTTGTGATGCTTGTGGTTGATACAATGTACTCTAGATTTTGTAATTATGTAGGTGTCTAAATACAGAAGTGACTGACTTGCATGAGTGTGTTTGCATCTTTAGGACACTTGCGAAAAATCACTGAAAGTAACAAAAAAACAGCCGAGGAGTGCTCAAAAAATCTCAGTTCTTTATTGCAAGTGCTTTTGTTCATCCACACTGCACAATGAACTTCTTCAGACAAAACTCTACCCAACATTCAATGCTTTATATAAGGCTCTTAATTAGTAAACAATTTAATAAAACAATTAACAAGCTTCCAAAATTGATCAAACTAAGTGATATAAGAAATGCCATTACAAATGGAATTTAAAATACTGAAAAGCACAAAGAAATTTAAACATTATAATTCCTTATATAGCACAAACAAAATAAGACAAATATAAACCATACTAAAATATATGTATTGTCACGTTGTGTCTGTAGACAATGCAATGATAAATGAACAGCCTCCACTTCCTATCTAGATGTTAAGCTAAAAGAGTGAATCAACTTTGACCCCCCCCTTTTTTTAAAATAAAGGTGGTCAAAGTTGATTCAATCTTTTAGCAATAAGGCATTGAATGTTGGACAGAGTTTTGTCTGAAGAAGTTCATTGTATAGTGTGGATGAACAGAAGCGCTTCCAATAAAGAACTGGGATTTTTTTAATACTCCTCGGCTGTTTTTTTGTGTTTGCATCTTTAGTATAGAGCAGGAGTGGCTTCACTGACATATGTGATTTATCCACTCAGGAGATTCATTTAAACTGGGATGGGCCTCCTCCATCTATGTTGTCCACTTTTACCACAAGCATTTTCTTTGCAACACACTGATTAGGTAATCCTTTCAAAAGTGCACTCTCTCACTGTTGTATTCTAGATTTTACAACTAACTAGAGAGGTAGGTGATTCAAATCCAGCAGTGTTGAACTAGTATGAGTGTATGCCTAGTGTCAGGTAAGTATAATTTTAACAACAGATCTGAAGTATACATTTACACACGGGAGAAACATTTAAATTGGGAGAGGACTCCACCACCAGTTTCTTCCACTTTTGTCATAAACATGCCTGCAACACATTGATAAGGAGTGCACACTCTCACTAGTACTCTCAGATTTCTCCTGTGGCACTTGTGGTTGATATTGTGTACTCCAGTTTGTATAACTAGGTAGGTGGTTCAACTCCAACAATGTTGAACTAGTCGGGCATATATGTGCATGTGTGTGTGTGTGTGTGTGTGTGTGTGTGTGTGTGTGTGTGTGTGTGTGTGTAGTAAGTATGACTTCAGCAACAGATCTGGTGTGCAGACCTTCACTGAGGAGAAACATTTACTTTGGGAGAGAACGGCCTCATCATTGCCTTACACTAATATTTGTCCTACTACGGACTGTTGGGTCATCATTTCAAATGTGCCCAGTTACACTAAAACATCTCCTGTGGTGGTTGCAGTTGAGACTGTGCACTCTAGAGTGTGATACTGGATTGGTAGGTGTTTTAAATCCAGTACTACATGAATACTATGAATGTGTGTATGCATCTGTTATTTCAGGTGAAACTGGCTTCATAAAAAAATATTGTGTATTCTTCCACTTACAAAACATATTTATAGTAGAAGAGGGCTTCCCCATCAGTTTGTTGCATTTTTAAACAAAACATATTCTGTGCAACATAATGAGAGGCAATCCTTTTATATGTGTTGTAATCAGAATTCTCCTGTGGTGCTTGGAGTTGATAATGTGAACTCTACAGTGGGTAACAAGATAGGCAGCTGGCTCAGATTCAGCACTGTGGAACTGGTATGAGTGTGTGTTTCTGTACTGCTTTGTAAGACAGGTTTTACCTACACATCTGATGCAGACACTTCAGTCAGGAGAAATATTTAAACCAATATACTGCTCCCTATCAATCTGTTGCATTTTTAGCCAAAAAACATTCTGTGTAGCACACTGATAAGGTAATCCTTTCAAATGTTGCACTATCTCAGTGTTGTAATAAGACATCTTCTGTGGTGCTTCCTGTTGATATTGTGTTCTATGGATTGTGTAACTAGATAGGTAGGTGGCTTGAATCCAGCGATGAGTGACTACTGTGACTGTATGTCTCTCACTCTCATTCTAGGCATAAATGTCTCTCCCACCACTTTCATTCTTTTATAGCACATACATCTCCCTATGGAAAGAGTGGTGCTATCATCCTTTCAACTGTGCACTGTCCCAGTTTTAAATAAATGTCTTGTGTGGGCTTGCAATTCTTGAATGTCATCTAGCTTGTGACCCTTGCTACTACATTCAAATTCAGACATTACTCTATAGACTTAGGTGTGTGTGTTTGTGTGTGTGTGTGTGTGTGTGTGTGTGTGTGTGTGTGTGTGTGTGTGTGTGTTTGTGTGTGTGTGAATGTACATGTAGGTAAGAATGGTGTCACTCACATATCTGATGTGTACATGTATAGCTAGAGGGGACACCTTCACTACTTTCTGTCCATTTTAGCACAGACAGCACTTGGTTAAACACTGATGAGGCCATTTTTGGAAGTGTTTTATCTCAGCCTAGTATTAAGCATTCTGCTGAAGTTAGAGGAAATAATACGATGTTCTGTCACTTGCTGGCATAGTAGGTCATAATTCTGAATCTGGCCTTATCTATATATTGTGTGTAATTGTGCTTCTACAGTTGCAGAGATGAATGAATTATGCAACACGTGTGATCAGATGCACCTACCATCATGCAATATTTTGGAACAAAGAGACAAAGCACATCAATCTTTCAATCAATTTAAAGGCACACATATGCCTTGTAACACTAAGATGATGTTAAGCCTTCAACTACACCCTGCCTCACATTTGTAATAAAACTTCTTTGGCAAGTACAGCTGAGACAATATCCTTTAGTTTGTGAACTTATATAGGTAGGTGCTCAAAACACACAGTGACTGAATAGCATAGTTATGTATCAGTATTCTGCTAAGCATGAATTACATCCACCACAGTTTTAATGTTTACAGCTACAGTGGGAAAGGGCTCATCCATTACTTTTAGCTCAGACTGCTTTGCAGCAAAAGGATAATATCATGCCTTCAAATATGTTCTGTCTCACAGTTGTGGTAAGATTTTGCCAGTGGTGCAGACAATTAATACACAGATCTGTATACTGTGGACTTAGGCAGTTCAACTTTAGCAAAGGGCATCATAATGTGAGTGTTCTGATGTGACACACACAATATTCTACTAATTTTTTCTGTTCAGTTTTATTTCTAACAAAGCCCTTTCAACATATTGAGGATTTCATGCCAGTCAAATAGGTGTTCTATGATGTTTGTAGTGAAAGTTCTCCTGTGGTACTTAATACTGAGATATATAGCATATGCACCCAGAATGGTAGTAGTTCAAATCTGGGAATGTCTATGTGCAAAACAATACTAATGGACAAGAGTGGCCTATCTAACACAAAGTAATGTGGCTAAATCACACATATGTGAAGAGTAACATTGCTACATCCTTATGATCCATCAGAATAATTCATAGTTGATAAATGAATATCGAAAGTCTTTCTTACTTCATACCTTGAAGTGCATTCTTTGTGACAGCCATCATTATGATTTCCTGTGGCAGACACAGTTACTACACAGCTTTGTTAGCACTGTAGAGTGTGGAGCATAATTGGCAGGGGTTTGAATCTGGTAAGGTCTGTCTGTCACACACTTGTGATGGAGAAGGATGGCTTAGCCAAAGACTGGAGATATGGCACAATAAGAGGGTCACCTTTTCAGGCCTCACACTCCATGTTAGGGGGAGCCATAACCATTGTAATAAGATAGTGATGTCATCCCTTCAAGTGTAAAACCTACAATACTATAGTGATGTCACCCCTTCAAGTGTGTTCTTCATGACACAACAGATATTCTTCTTTCTGTGGCATCAATAAAAATAGAATTATTCCCTGAAGGTTGGCTTTGCCAATGTCTGCCCAATGGACTTATTGACCTTCTCATGGAGTATGACAGCACTTGTCACAGGCCAGTGTATAGTTGGTATATGTGAACTGTAAATTGTAATCAGATCACTTAGTAATACACGTTAATGTTTCACCCAGTGGTGATATATTTTACTGTAGTGTCATACAGGTATGATGGACATCTTTAAAAAGGCTCAGTTCAGGGATCAGTATCAGGTAAAACATCATGCTATACTGCATTCACAAGTATACTTTGATACACTTGTTTATGTCAACATGCATGGTGTCACACGTACACTGCTAAGGCTATAGGTCATATACTTTATTATACTGCCACAAATGCATCAGACTCCTGTAACTGTAGCATTACATTTGCTACATTTTCCCAATAGCTGATGCAATAATACCATAATTCTGGCATGTAATTTTGTTCGGCCTAAATCTTGCCTGAGATGCCTATCTATTTGTGCTATATCCATAGTACATCATATGCATGGTGATATGACAGTCATGCACGCACACACACACACACACACACACACACACACACACACACACACACACACACACACACACACACACACACACACACAAAACAAAAAAAACTATTTGTCAGGGGACTGACTACATGTGAGTTGTGCTTTATTTATGTGCATGTTTGCACATATGTCACATGACCATAAGCCTCAAATTGCATATATGTATGTCACATGTGGTGTAGACAACTGTTAGCATGTATATCAGTTTGCTAGTCTGTTTATATCCAGCCAATATAACCCCTATGTGTATATGGCATGTCCTTCTGTATTTTGCTAAATACATACACAACTCTCATGAACAGTCACAAACTTGTTACCATTCACAACATTCAGACTGCTGAAACAAATGCCTTTTTCATCGATTAATACTACTATTGTAATGACTGCACAGGTGTCTGTGCTTCTTTTCCATATTTCTTTTGTCCTAGGTGTGTACACTGATATAATGTCAGTAATGTTAAGTGTGTATATTTTTACAATGATGGTAATGTTATTACATATTCTGTGTTTTTTAGTTTTTTTTATTTATTATATAATAATTTTTTACACATATCAGTTCATTTACTTACTTTGTTTATTATTGCCTTCATTCAAATGAGGGATACTTCTTTAAGAAATCAAGTGAACAGATAATTAATCAATTGTGTGAGTCATGGTACATGATTGGGTATTTAAGTATGAATGAATGGATGTTAGAACAGACTCTGATGATACCAGTCTAACTGGTGAAAGCGCTTAGTCTGTGTTTTTCACTGTAATAAAAGAGTTTAACCTTCGTGTGTTGGTGTTCCTGCATCCTGAAGCTGCTGTGGTGGATTTCTGTCTCCTTCTACTGTTGTGGATCCTGCCATTGGTTTCCTTCATTTGGATAATGTCAGTATTGTTTCCTTCATACACATAAGACAAAGAAAGGTTTACAGTTCTTTAACTTGTATGTATGTATGTTCTAACATCTATCATGTGGATGTAGTTTACTTCTTTTGATTATTACCGCAGTAAATATGACAATGACAGAGTAATTCCTTACACCTGCAACACACCAGTGTAGCTAGGCATTCTCAGTATAATCATGTGAGTAGAGCAATTTACCAATCATGTCTTGTGAAATATTTAGTGGAAAACATACAGTTAGATTTTGTAACTATATAAACTTTTCTGAATTTACATAAATATACATGCTTGGCTAACACAATTTTAACTTTGCAATAACCTTTCTATGGTTACAAGTGACAACAAATAATAATAAAAGTCCCTTTCTGAAGTGCATATGGCAACAGCTTTAAAGTTCATTTAAATTGCTTTATATGATAAGTGGAGACTATGGCATAATGTTAGTTACAGCATATAACTTTCTGGATACACATCTGATGTGCAGTAACTGCAGCATATGCAGTATCTCCTAACATAGCTATTTTTCTTGCTGTTATCTCAACTCCGCACTTTAAATAAATTTTACAGGTATCACATTTACTCCCATTTGTTAGTCTCTACATGTGTCCCTCTCACATCCTTTGTCAAAGTTTACTTTTTATTGTATACATTGTCCCTAAGTGGACAAGACTACTTGAATAGATAAAAATAAAGTTAATTACCGTTGTTTGCTCATTAATCTACTTACATCAAACTACACTTTCCTTGTTAAGCTTCCCCTGCCTATTAATTATGTCTTTCAAGTTGTCCTTAACTTGTATTGTGCTATCTGGGTGTGCACACTTACTGGGGTTGTGTTCATATAGAATCTGCTGTTTATATTGTGTGCTGAAGCCTCATGTCTCCCTGCTCATGGGTATTAGCAGGTGTTCTGGCCACAGATAGGTGCTGCTGAATGTGTAGGCCTGCTTAGCACCTTACATATTCAAGGAAGATGACCACTCAACATGCTAAAAGGAACAAAGTGTGTAGGCCTAGTGGGAAGTGTACATGCATGTTGATGAATCCCAAGTTTCATTTTTTAAAAATTATTTTAGATTCAATGTCTCTTCTGTTTTTCTTTATGACTGCAGCCACCACATGTTATCAGTATAGATATTGAGAATTCTTTACATGCAACAGAAATGCATGCTAGGTAAAAATAGTTCTATGAAGAGCAGCTACTTTCGAAAGATGAATTTAGCAAACAGCATTTACATTGAAAATGCCATTCAGAGAATTCGCTCTTATGGAGGGCTGCACTCCCCACACCCCCCACTAATTATACCAACTCCGAGATCACATTACAGTGAGGAAAGGGCAAATTTTCCAACATTTGCTGTACTGCAATCTCACTATTAACAGCTCGGTGAACAGCATTTTCAATGTAAATGTTGTAAGATGAATTCATCTTTCGATTACGTGATACAGACTACTTAAATTTCAGTGCTGGCTACTTCATAGGTTCATAGGTGTGTACTAGGCTAATGGACTTGGGGCCTTTACAAGCCTAGCCATAGGATTACCCTGGCATGTTGCCACCCGACCTTAGTTCTCAGTGTCTCTGTCAAGTAGGCTACTGGAGTTATCCCTGGAGTGAATTTTCTGTTTCTCATCCACACATCAAGATTTCTCTTGCAGAGGTCCAGCGAGGTGCTCTTCTTGACATGTATAGAAAGTCTATTCCATAGCATGGGCAGTCTCTGGGTTATGAACTTGTCCCTCCAGCATGTCCTGTTAATTGCGGTAATGAGGTTGAGGACTCTAGAGTGTGTGGTGCAGAGGGATTGGGATTTCTTTAGATGTAGCATTTCTAACAGAGCTGGGTCAGACATGGCTTTGTAAGTCAAGCAGAGATCGTCTCTAAGTAGGCGATATGAGACAGAGAACAGTTTGAGTTTTTATTGTCTGTCCATATAGGACAAGTGTTTAAGGCCTAGAATCCTCTTTGTGAGCAAATTTTGTGGACTCTCCAGTTGTTTCAGGTGTCTAGTGAAGTACATGCCAAATGGGGCATTGTACTCAATGATTGACCTAATGAGGGAAGAGTAGAAGGAGACAATGACTTCTTTCTTCCTGGATGCAAAACCCTTAGTAATGAGATGTGCCACATAGATGGACTTTCTGACCACAATGGCAATATGGTGATCAAAAGAAAGGTTGCTGTCAGCCTGCTTCCCAGATCTCTTATAACTCCTTCTGTGTTCAGTGGACTACCATCAATGTGGTAATTCATGAGAACCATTTTTTTCCCAAAGGGGATGACAACACATTTTTTGGCATTGAGCTTAAAGCCATGGCTCTGGCACCATTCACTGGTCTCAGTGAGGCCAGTCTTTAGGATGTCAACATCACTTGCGGAGTTAATAATAGTTCCCAACTTGCAATCGTCTGTGAACCTTGTTAGCCAACGTCCCTTCGTGTTGGCCTGGACTTCAGAGAAGTAGATACCAAACAGGAGAGGACCCAGGACTGAACCCTGTGGGACTCCATTTGTGACTAGTTGGCAGTCTGACTTGGAGTCAGCTACTTTCACACTGTGGGTTCTATCTGTGAGCCAGTTTGCAACCCACCTAGTGATATAGGGGTTGATGCCTAGCTTAGTGAGTTTTTCTATGATTCCTTAGTAGGGAATGGTATCAAAAGCCTTGGTCAGATCAAGGTAGGTTGTATGAAAGACCTTGCCTTCATCCATAGCTCTGGTGACTGACTCAAAGAAGTCAACCAAGTCGAGCAGGCATGACCTACCCATCACAAAACCAAACTGTGTGGGATCTAGAGTTTTTAGATTCCCTATGCCCTTGTTTATTAGGTCCATGATGATGCATCCCATAGCTTTGCATATCAGACTCATCAGGCTAATGGGGCGATAGTTTCCAGGGTCTGTAGTTGCTTCTCCTTTGTGGAATGGGATGACTGTAGCAATTTGGTAGGGACAAAGCCTAAGGTGAGGCTGTGATTGAACAGGGCACATAGGTGAGGTGCCAGTTCACTCTTTAGTTCATGTAGAACACAGCCAGGGATATTGTCAGATCCCATAGAAGCTGTATCTTTGGCCTTGGACAGTGCTGTTTTAACCTTTGCAGCAGTAATACTGGGTGTCTGGCAATCTACTGGTATTGTGATTGGTCCTTTGGGGGGGGGGGGTAAAGTTGTCACTGAATCTGTCAACCAGTATACTGGTAATATCTGTTGGCTCATTATAGGAGGTACCACTGTGCAGTATCTCAGAGCAAATCTGGGTATTGTCTTGGAGATTCTTTACATAACTATAGAAGGCCTTGTGGTTGTCTTTACTATCTGCTGCAATTCTGTTTTCATAGCTAGCTTTAAAGGATTTGATGAGGGATCTCAACTTTTTTTTTTTGAGGCTGATAAGGGTGTCTTTCCAGTCTTGGGACTTCACCTTATTCCACATCAGTTTCCTCCTTCTGTTGTAGAGTTTGTTTATGGCAGGGGACCACAAGATTGGCTTCCTTTTTTTGGAGGAGAGTGTCTTGGTTCTACTGGGTATGGCGAGATCCATGCATTTGTGTACATGTTTGTACAGTGCATTGGTGTATGATTTGGTGGTAATGCAACTATTGTCCATTTGCATGGGTGCCATGAAGTCAGCCACCTCTGTTTTTAGGAGCCCGAAGTTATCTTTGGAGAAGTTTTTCATGGTGGTTACCTTTGGGGGGGTGGGGTGGGAGGGATGTGGATTTCCAAGGTGATTAGTTTGTAGTCAGATCTAACCAGGGAGGAGCTGACTATTGGTGTAGAGCAATCATTGCCCATGTTAGTAATGTCCAGGTCAAGGATGTTGCTACCTGTAGTGGGGGTAAGAATGAGCTGCTCCAGAGCATTGTAATTAATGAACTCTAGGAAATGTTGGGCAAGTGTATTGGTACATGAGTAGTTTTTCCAGTTAATGGAGGGGTAGTTGAAGTTGCCTAGTAAGAGAGTGTTAGGTTTGACACTAATATTATCCGGGGTGCTTAGGAACATGGAGTGTGAGACTTGGGACATGGTTGGGGATCATACCTCTCAACCTGAAATAATCAAAAATCTGGACAAAGGCTATGAAAAATAGGTACAAATCTGTACGCTAATTAACATAAAAATGTACATGCATAATTATGTAACCCCGCCCACTCCATTGGAATTGTGGGATACCAAACACATTGGACAAAATATTAAGCACAAAATACAAAATACACACGTGTATCAAACTTTGAACTCGTATAAAACTAAAATACAGTTGTCTTTTACAACATTAAAATCAACTGCATTGAATCGAGAGATGATGAAAGCTGACAAACAGCAGACTCCATGTAGAAAATCAAAAAAGGTGTGGGGGGGGTGACAATTTAATTCCAACCAAGCTTGCATTGCACTAGCTAGCCATCAGGTTCATAATTACTAGGTATCTCATTTAAAGGAGGACATTCTCAGGACTGCAGCATTCACCAGCCACCGCTTTTAAAAGTACAGCACAGCATAGTATCAGCAATCCATCTACATACTGTTGGAGTAGAATCCACAGCCTTCTACATCAAAAGCAAGTACTCTACCCATTATGCTATTGATAATGCAAGCAAATGTGGTACAAGCAGCACTAAACTTCTCTTCCCCTGAAGTTCTCAGCCCATTGTAAAATTCACTTGACTCTCTCTCAACTTTGCAGCACAACAAATCTGTAAAATGCCAACATTTATTGTGGGGGACCAGGGGGAAACAAATCCCAATAACCAGGGGGACACATTTTAAACATTGCTTGTATAATCTTGGAAATTTGCTAGAATACAATGTTGTCTTGACTCTCTCTCAACTTTGCAGCACAACAAATCTGTAAAATGCCAACATTTATTGTGGGGGACCAGGGGGAAACAAATCCCAATAACCAGGGGGACACATTTTAAACATTGCTTGTATAATCTTGGAAATTTGCTAGAATACAATGTTGTGTTACCAAATTACCAAGGGTTTCCTGAAAGATAGGACAACTGAAACTTAAATGGCTATTTAATGAATTCAGTTCTTCACTAATTTGTTAGAAAATCACAAATTTTAAGAGACCAGAGCCAAACATTGACCACAAGTGGGGAGGGAATTCAGGCTCTTGCTTTTTGTACCCAAGGAGCAGGGTTTGAACCTAAGACTAAGTAACCCCTACCACCAGTTATACTAGGGCATTTTACACAGACACACACTTTCCATTAAGCAGACAGCCCCACAGTTTTTACTCCATTAAACAAATAGCTTGTAAAACAGTGAGTCCAATACAGTTTTCCATTAAGCAGATAAAATACACAGCCTTCCTCCACACACACACACACACACACACACACACACACACACACACACACACACACACACACACACACACACACACACACACACACGTTTTCCATTAAGCAGATAAAATACATAGCCCCACAGCTTGTACTCCATTAAACAAATAGCTTTTAAAAACAGTGAGTCCAATGCACAGACATTAAGCAGGTAAAATACATAGCTGTTAAGCAGGTAAAATACACAGCCGTTAGCCCGTTAAGCAGGTTACTCCATTAAACAAATAGCTTTTAAAAACAGTGAGTCCAAT
Organism: Protopterus annectens; assembly: GCF_019279795.1. Lineage (NCBI taxonomy): Eukaryota > Metazoa > Chordata > Ceratodontiformes > Protopteridae > Protopterus > Protopterus annectens. The sequence goes on along the minus strand of NC_056749.1, from coordinate 806,187,887 downwards.
GCACAGACATTAAGCAGGTAAAATACATAGCTGTTAAGCAGGTAAAACACACAGCCGTTAGCCGGTTAAGCAGGTAAAACGCACAGCCCCCAGCTTGTACTCTGTTAAATAAATAGCTTGTAAAACAATGAGTCCAATACATTTTGGCCCAGTACATAAAAATACAGCTTTACATTAAGCAGATTGGATAAATAACACAGGCTGCCCCAGCCAGCTTGGACTTTGTTAAAGTCCATTAAGCAAATAGCAAACAGTGAGCCCAGTAAGCAGATAGAATACACACAGACATAACTTTCCTTTAAGCAGATTAAATGAAACACAAGCCCCAGCTTGGACAAGTCTGTTAAGTAGATAGTCCAGTAAGCAGATGAAATAAATACACATGCAGCTTGTACAGATTTCCATTTTCTCTGCTTAACTTGTCACAGCCTCTTGGCTTTTTTTTGGAATATAGAAATACTCCCTTAAAGTGATGTACCTAGCTCAGCTACTTGTGTGTCACAGATTACTGAAAAGAATACTTTATTTCATTATCAGGTTTCCTACATTTTAGCGATTGAAAAGTGAAAATGAAAGAAAACTAGTCCAGAGAAAACTGTTATCACGCTCAAACAGCAGCAGCTATATTTTCTTTGTGAGGGCCGAGGGACAGAATAAAAGTGCAGAAAATGCAAAACCTGAAATAGATATCCTGCTATTGTTTTACTGAAGTGCATCGGTTTTGTATATAATACAAATAAGCTAAACGCCAAAATGTTGAAGTGTTTTTATATATAGAAAGAATATATATCAAAAATGGACAGACTTCACTTCAGCAGCTCCTTAACACTTGGCACCTGCCACCCCTTACCTCTAAATCCATCTGGAAAACTGCAGCAAGCATCTTCTTCTGAAACTCCAGTCCAGTGATGAGCGAGCGACGAGCATCCATTTTTTCAAAAATAAAAAAATAGATCCAGTCCTTGGCTGCGAGCGAGCGAGCGATGACATCTTCTAAAAGTAATAGATCCATTCCAGACCATCCTTTCCGGCTCTGGTAACTTTCCCGCTCACAAATGCATTTAAACCAGAGCCAGAAATACATGCTATGTACGAGCGTGAGCAAGTCTGACAGGCTGGTGGAGCTGATGTCATCGCGCACGTGATGACATCAGCACACGAAGCGCGAAAATTTAAAAAATAAAAAAAAGTGCAAATAAATCGGAAATGAAGGGGTGCCACTCGGGAATCGTGGCACCCCTTTTTTGGACCCCAAAACTCGGTAAAAACCGAGAAATTCGGGACAGTTGAGTGGTCTGTTGGGGACCTATAGCAGGCTATGACCTGAATCACTGTCTTACCCAATGTTAGCTGCACCTGAAGTATCTCTGATGCGTTATGTTGAGCTATCAGTCTGGAGGTGTGCACATCCTTTATGAATATAGAAATACCACCGCATTTGGAAATTTGGTCCAAGTTCTGGGACTGAAAGGTGTGGAATGAGTTATAGCCTGGTAGTGTATTGGTGGTTTCTGCTGCCTTGAACCAGGTCTTTGTTACAGCACAAATGTCGATGTTCTCTATTTTAAGGAGTGCTTCAAGTGAGTGCATTTTGAGATTTAGACTTCTAGCGTTAAGCAGTATGACCCTCAGATTGCATTTTTTTTGTAGCTGTTATGGTGGTAATTTGGTCTTTGGAACACCACATAAAAAAGGCACTATAGGGATGGTAAGAGCCTTGTCCAGTATCCAGAAGCCCAGGGATGACAGATGCAGGCCATCTCTGGCAAAACATTGAGGTCTGTCAATCATGTCATCCAAGGCAGACAGATACTGGATCCTCTTAGAATGACACCAGAAACTTAGACAGTTATTGAAATCAATAATTTTCTAAAAGTACTGTGGTATCATTCTGGGTGATGGTAGGATGCTGCTCAGGCCTAGGGTCATACCCACCTGATCTACATAATCCGAGCTCTCCTCCATATGTCTTTTCATGTAGTCCAGGCAGGTACGTCTCAGGTCATTCACAACTACATGTACAATGACAGAGTCATATTTGTGCCAGTTGTTGAGGGACTTGAGTGCATGCATTATGTGGCAGATCCTGACACCTGACAGGCAGCTGACCATTACTTTCTCCTTTTTTAACCTAGTGAGTGGGATGTCAGTGTGCCTCACTATCGAGTCACCTATGACTAGTGTGTTGGACATGTTGTTTTACCTTAGGGGCTTTAGTTGAGTGACACACTGTTTAGGAGAGTTATGTGTTGCTTTATTAGTGTTGTGTTGTGATGGTCGAGTGCATTTCGGCCTTGGAGGTCTCTGCTGCTTGGGTAGATTTTTATTGAGAGCCTTCGCAAAGGTGGGTGTATGGTTTGTGTTTTTATGTGAAGGCAATGCTGGTGTGTGTTCTGGAAGCTATGTGTTCCATGTGGTGTGGTGCAAGTGTTGACCTTCTCCTCCTGATCAGCTATTCTGGTCTTGGCTGGAGAGTGCATAGCTTCCAGTTTGGATATATAAGAGTACCTCTCACAAGTCTGAGTGTTGGGAGGTAAGAGGAGAGGGTTGTCGGTGTACATGAGGCAGTTACTACATTACCTCAGGATACCCAAGATCACCAGGTTAATAGGAGAAAGTACAGGGAACTGACCGTTAGACATGCCTGGAGGGGTGGGCATTGATAATAAGTACTGGATCTGTTTCCTTTTAGAACATTTAGTGCTGGTAGCACTTTTGTGTGCTACAATAATTGCTACATGAAGTCTGGAAAGTGCTAGACTAATAGGCTAGTATAAGTGCAGGAGAGGAGAGAACTAGCAGATCTAAGGGAAAAAATGAAGAGCAGACTTTGGCACTGCTTAGAAGCTTACAAACACTCCTGGATACAGCAAGTCTGTATCTGGACTAAACTAGTTACAGGAAAGGCAGGAAACATGCACAAATGTGGGCTTTTAAACCAGAAAGTTGAGAGAGATAGAAAAGCTGCCCAAACGGACAGAAAACTACAATTTCTGGGCCAGAAACCACTCCTCTTGTAGTAGATAGGCTACTTAGTGCTTACCACTCCCACTGATAAGCTAGAAGGCTTCCCTCCAGCACAGAAAGCCTTGTGGGGGACACAGAAGCTTACAAACAGTCTTGGATACAGCAAATCTGTATCTGGACTAGGCCCATTACAGGAAAGGGAGGAAACATGCTCAAACAGAGGCTTTTAAACCAGAAGGTTGAAGGAGAGGGAACAAACTACCCAAATGGCCAATAAATCACTACATCTGAGCCAGAAACCACTCCTCTTGTGGTAAATGGGCTATCTATCTTACCACTCCCACTGATAAGCTAGAAGGCTTCCCTCCAACACAGAAAGGCTTGGGGGGCTCAGAAGCTTACAAACAGTCCTGGATACAGCAAACATGTATCTGGAGTAGACTAGTTACAGGGAAGGGAGGAAACAAGTGCAAATGCAGGCTTTTAAATCAGAAAGTTGAGAGAGATGGAAAAAACTGCCAAAATGGCCAATAATTACAAGTTCTGGGCCAGAAACCACTCCTTATGTGGTAGATAGGCTACCTAGTGCTTACCACTCCCACTGATAAGCTAGAAGGGTTCTCTCCAATACATAAAGGCTTGGGGGGCTTAGTAGCTTACAAACAGTCCTGGATACAGCAACTCTGTATCTGGACTAGACTAATTACAGGAAAGGCAGGAGTGAAGCTTAGATTTTTTTTTTTTTTACTAAAGTAGAAAAGGATAAAGCAGGAAAGAAGATAATTCAAGGTTAAGAACATAAGTGGGTTGGCCTTCTCAAATGTTCTCTCTGTATTAGGTAGAACAAGATAATGACACTAGACTGGGAGGAGTGTCCCAGATCAAATTTACAGTATGGGCAGGCAACTGCAAAGCCACCAAGTATGACAACTAGACCCTGATAGGGAGGGTGGGTGGGTGGGAAAGTATTACAGCTACTAACTCTAGCCACAGATAAAGGAGCAAGAAGACTCTAGATAATGCTTTTAACTGCAAACAAATTAGTTATATGATACATGACTAGAACACAGAAACCTCAAAAAAATGCACAGAAAAGCACAGATCGAGCAATCACAAACAGAAAATATAACTCTCAGTATGAAAAAGCAGTTTACAATTAAGTAATTCAGTAGAAATGCAGAGTGATGAAATGGTATCTAGCAATGAAAAATACAGTTAAAACAGTATAAAACAGTACATAAATGCAGTAAAACAATAAAAAAAGCTGTATAACAATGCAAAATGTAGTAGAGTAGCTGTATGGTGCAATTATAGGCATTAAAGAAGTGCAATTCAATGAAATAAATGTAAGAAATAAGAAATAACTTATTCTGCTCATGGAATCTTAAGGAATTTCTGCTTAGTCCCAGTAATGAATCACCATTCCACAGCCTGGTAAATACAAGCACAGCCCCTTGGAGACACAGAGTTTATATAACAGAAAGGATGGAAAAGTTGTGAGGTATAGCTGACATCTTGTCTTACAAGGATATAACATTGTCATATTTCTATAATTTGCATGGAAATATAGTAGATTATATAATAATTTAGGTAGTGTACCATTTTGGTTCCATCTTTCTTGATTCTATACCAAAACCTTTCAGTCTGAAGAAAATTTTCAAGGTGCAGTGCATGCCAAAGCAATTAAATGCAAAAATACCACATGGTTTACTTCTTATACTGTATAATTTGGCATTGTATATAGTAATGCATTGTTACCCATCTCTAAGGATTTATTATTCAGATAAGATGCCCAACAGAGTTCCAATCTGCAGGAGTTGGTGATAGCTCTGGTGAATATGAAAGCTCCCACGGCACCTATTGAAAATATTAAGGGATGGGGGCGTGGCCAAGATGGCAAACTGCTAACAGCACAAAGTCTTAGCTCTGCTTTATTTTCTTTTTCTAACAACATTTTATTATACAAATTTAACAAACACTTATTTTTTTATACATGTTGAGTCTTTTAAACAAACGTGGACAGCTATTTGAAAGAAAAATCAAGTTTTTATGTTTTTTTTTCTTTGATTTTTTTTTGTCAGAAATTTTATTGACTGTTGTGACAAAATGAGCCACTTAAAAGTGAGCTTTAAGACAACTCGATGAAAAAGGAACTTATGTATATCATGGGCAGTAACCAGGAGCTTTCTGTTAAATTTTATAAACCTGAGACCAAAATGGACAAAATAAAAGATGATTCCAAGGAACAAACAGAAATGTTAAAAGAGATCCTAAAACAACAATCTGTTCAGATCTCAGCAATAAAAGACACATTAAGTGACCTGGTAAGAAGAAAGGCAAAGAGTGAGAATCACACAGAATTCCTTTTAAAACAAAATACTTTGCTTATGGAAAAACTAGAGGAACTAGAAAGTGGATCTAGAAGAAATAATATTAGGATATATGGAATACCAGAAAAGGAAGGGCAATGTGTGGCAGTTTTTAACTAATTGGATGCCTACAATTCTAAATCTACCAGAAGCACTCTCTTCTGGTATTGAGAGAGTTTATAGATCTCTTTCTACTTCTTTGTAGAGAAATCCTCCAGTCCCCAGATCTATTATTGTGAATTTTCTCTCCAGCCAAGACAAGGACCTGGTACTGAAGACTGCTTGGACTAATTCTCTGACAAAAATAAATAACAACACTATTGGGTTTGACAATGACTATACTGCATCTGTTATGACCAAAGGGAAAGTATGTATTCCATTCATAAACAGACTTAAAGAAGATAAACATTAAAGTTCAACTAATTTTTCCATCCAGAATTAGAATATTTTTCACAGAAGTTCAGAAAATGTTTAATTCTCAAGAGGATACAGTGGACTTTTCTCAGAAAAAGAAACTTTTTGATCAATCAGAAAATATGAATTGGACTTTTGCCAGCTTAAAAAGGCAAGCAACAAAAATGATTGGTCTTTGAAGGACACAAATAGTAAAAAGAAAAAAAAAAGAAAAATAATGTAGTTTTCACTTTCTATTTTGCCTAAATAGATTCCTCACAGGTACTCAATTTTGTCATCTCTAATAAGCCAAAAAAAAAAAAAAAAGTAGAGTTGGTAAAGGTTGTCGAGGTTAAGTACTTGGGATCAACAGTTCAGAGTAATGGTGAATGTGGAAGAGAGGTGAAGAAGAGAGTACAGGCAGGGTGGAATGGGTGGAGAAGAGTGTCAGGAGTGATTTGTGGCAGACGGGTATCAGTAAGAGTGAAAGGGAAGGTCTACAAGAGTGTAGTGAGACCAGCTATGTTATATGGGTTGGAGACAGTGGCATTGACAAAAAGGCAGGAGTCAGAGCTGGATGTGGCAGAGTTAAAGATGTTAAGATTTGCAATCGGTGTGACTAGGATGGATAGGATTAGGAATCAGTATATTAGAGGTCAGCTCATGTTGGACAGTTTGGAGACAAAGCAAGAGAGTTGCGAGACTGCGTTGGTTTGGACATGTGCTGAGGAGGGATGATGGGTATATTGGGAAAAAGATGCTAAGGATGGAGCTGCCAGGTAAGAGGAATAGAGGAAGGCCTAAGATAAGGTTTATGGATGTGGTGAGAGAGGACATGCAGGCGGTTGGTGTGACAGAGCAAGATGCAGAGGATAGGAAGAAATGGAAAGAGATGATCCGCTGTGGCGACCCCTAGCAGGAAAAGCCGAAAGAGAATGATGATGAAAGAGACCAAAGTCACCACGAACACTAGTAATCCACAAGTGGGTCTTCAGAAAAACAGCCAACATTCGACCAGGCTAAAATAAATTTTATTCTACAAACAAAATAAAACATTAACACATTAATGTATCACTGCATTTTCATCTCAGATCCAGACTTCTTCATATGTATCAACAAGAATTAAAAATGCATCTTTTTATACAAGAAACCTTACAAGAACCATCAATGAAATAACACTAGTAATCTTTCAAGTAACTTTAAAAATGCTAAATTCCTATACCAAATAATCTTTTTTAAAAAATATTCTTTAAGAATTTATAAAACAGTTTAAACCTATCCTATTACCTCAATAAAATGAATGTAAATAATTGTCTATGTGTAAATATTACCATATAATGTAATAGAATATTCATTAGATTTAAGAGTTAAAGGCACATTCAAATTAATCTATCCTATCCTTTGGCTCCAAAATGTAATGCAGTATCAAGACAAAATAAAAAATACCATATAAATTAAAATGTTAAAACTGCATAATGACATAGATAACTATACAAAATTCAAAGTAAGTAAGTAATTTTAGGGGATTGTCAAAAATGGTAGTGAAAGCTGATAAACTTGCAAATTGCTTCCATTCTTTTTCAATAATATTTCTAATAACATGCGAGTTCCCATTGAAATTTGTCACAAATGCACATTCAAAACATTCTTATAATACAGATAACCCCCCCTTCTTTAACTATGTTAGTTGAGGCATAAACATTTTTATCAAACAAGGGTGCAAACTTATCTTTCCTACCATTTAAAATGTCATGCCTAACTTCATGTATAAGTTTGTCAGGGTAGCCTCTCTCCCTAAACATACCTTCTAAAAATTCCCATTCCCAACTAAAATCCACATCATCAGAAGTCATCCTACTCCCCCTTACATACTGACCTTTAACTGTGCTCCTCTTCTAATGAAAGCGTTGTGCACTTGTAAAGTAAAATATATGAATTAGAAAAGGTTTCTTTCCAGTACACTGTAGACCTAAAGCTCCCTTTAGCCCTATAAATAGTAACGTCCAAATAATTCATCTTGTCATAGTTAATATCATATGTAAATTTAAAAAATTAGTTGTATTTAAAATATATTTAAAAACAACACCTTAATCTTTCCTCTGTGTCCACCCAAATGAAAACAAGTATCATCTAGGTATCATTTGTATAAAGTCCAACAGCCTACATATTCAGAATTAAATATATATCGCTGCTCCCAAACCGATAAGATGATATTGACATAAGTGGATGCACATCTTGTGCCCATGAATACTCCCCTGATCAGTTAAAAATATTCTCCTACAAAATGTATGAAATTATTTTAAAAACCAATTCAGTAAGCTCTAGGTACAAAACTTGTTATTTGTAAGCTCTCTTTTTTCCAACAACACTTCCTCAAACCATTCCATCCCTTATTTATGGGATATGGAAGTGAACAAATCTACTATATCTACAGTAATAAATATCTTGTTATTATACAAATTGGGTTTAACACACTTCAAAAAATCCCAAGAATCTTTCAATATGTCTCTGCCTCCCCACAAATAATTTCATAAACTTAAAATCCAAGACTTAGCAAGGGTTGCTGTTATAGATACTTCAGCTGATACAATAGGCCTAAGTAGTGGATCCATAATATTTTCGAGTACTTCAGCGAAGCCATAAATCAAGGAGAATTGAGCCTTATCTGTATGTAAAAATCTATATATATAAATCAATTAACCCCTCATACAATAAATCATTTAGGGCCAAAAAAGTATTTTGTAAGCTATATTAATTTAATTTTTGACAACCTAACATAGTTATTAACATCTTCTAAAATGTCCGTCATTTTGGCCTTGTATATAATGGCATCCATAAATACTGCCCCCCCACCTTTATCAGGCCTCATCACCCTCAACAACTTACTCTTTCTAATCTCTTCACTAATCAAATTAGGAAAAACCTTATTTCACTGAATACCATTTCTTAATTCCTTTTCCACCATCATTTCAAAATTCTTTAAATGTGAGTATAAAGTGGGATTATAAGTACTTTTCTTCTTCAAAATCTCATTGTTACTAGGCCCTCTTTTATTCCCATCAAACATTAATTCCAAATTCATTTTACATAAGTTTAAAATGTATAGTAACTCTACTAATACCATATTTTCTTTTTGGGATAAACTTAAAACCTTTGGAAAATAAGTTAAAATTAACTTAATTGATTTCAACATTACTATAATTAAAAATATGATAACCTTTGTAACTAAATTTAAAACCTTCCCTAGTAATAACGTGGCGTAGATGTACCTACTTCTTCCAATATCTCCCTCTTTCTCTCCCTCTCCACCTGTTACAATGAATGGGTGTTTTATTTTTCAATCTCTCCAACCTTCGGCGAGGAGAAATTCCACAGGGTTATTAACATCAAAGGGAACTCTATGTTCATTAGAATCCCTACTTTCACCCCTCTCTTGCTGTCGACCCCTACTATAATTATTAAAATGATATCTGTTCTCTTATCAGCCCCATCTCTTTTCATCTGGTGGTTCATGTAGGCTTTAGGTTTGGGGTAACTTTGGTGTTCTTCATATTCTATCCTATCCCTATCTAGTTTCCCAATTTTCTTATTAAAATATGTTTACATTTATCATCAATTTTGTCCATAACATCAAAATATTTACTTTTCTCATGATCAATAGTGAACATTAAGTCATTTTCAGTACTAGGATTAATACGTTCAATTTGCCCGAATAGTATTGTCATGTCCTTTTCATTCTGTCTAATGATGACTGTCATAATATCTATCCCACACTTATCAAATATAGGCAACAGTTCTTTAAGAAAATCTGAGCTATCTTCAACATTATTAGGGTATTTGTATAACCGCAACCCTTTAGGTACAATATCCAGATTGATACACTCCTTTAAATATTATCTAAGTCCAAAGACCTATATTTAAATATCATACTAACATTGTATAACTTCTGTACATTATTAGAGTAAACATCAGCATAATTATCATTGACAACTTGTTCCTGGCCATTAAAAGAATTATTTTTGTTAAAAAATGCATTTAAATCATAGTCTTTTTCATGGTTGTCATTAGACTGAGAAAAGTCACATTGTCTCCGGTTAATAATTTCATTGGCAGACCTTTCTTCTTCTGATCTGTTCACACAATCATTACTACCACTCAATAATATATTGAGAAATCCTTGCATATCCATCTCACTATCTCCACTAGCTCCTTCATCCTCCTTATTGTAGTTATTGGCATGCATACTTTGTCTGCCATAACTTCTTTGTAACCACATCTCTTGGTTGCTAGGAAGAGAAACAGAAGAAATGAAAGAAGCCATAGACTGGCAAATCAGCAAAAGTAAATCCATGAGTTGGGTAAGCTGGTCAATCATTTTCCTTATCTCTCCAACAATATTTTCTTTTTCTGTGACAGCACTTTATTATACAAATTTATACAAATTTAGCAAAAACTTATTTTCTTATTCATTTTGAGTCTTTTAAACAAACGTGGACAGCTATTTGAAAGAAAAATCAAGTTTTTATGTTTTTTCTTTAATTTTTTTCTTGTCAGAAGTTTTATTGACTGTTGTTCATAGGTTAGTACTAAGCTAACTGCCCTTGCGAGCCATTTTAAGCCTAGCCAATTATCCCTTGTGAGACTCAAACCCTGCACTTTGTGTTTGTAAGGCAAACATCTTAACCATTAGGCCACCCTCCCAACCCTGACAGAATGAGCCACTCAAAAGTGAACTCTAAGACACCTCAGGAAAAAATTAAGTACAGTATATAATGGACAGTATACAGGAGCTTTCTCTGGTCTTTGCATGACAAAAATAGTAATAAATTAAAGAAAAGTAATGCTGTGCTCAGTTTCTATTTTTCCTAAATTGCTTCATCACAGGTATTCAGTTTAGTCATCCATTACAATTCATCATCAAATGCAAGGTAAAACAAACAGAAATGTATACTTTATCAAAATACCTTTTCTATAGTATCTAAAATAGTGTATATGTGTTGTTATTATTATTATTACTTATAAGTCTCTTTATTATTTTATTTTAATTCTCTCTAACATTATTTTCAAACATAGACAGTAGTGTGTATGTGGTGGTGTGTGTACTGGCAGTATCTGAGATAGTATGCATATATATCAATATTACTATTACTTATGTTTCTTTATTATTTTATTTAAATTCTCTCAAATATTATTTTCTAACATAGAGATAATTGTGTATGCAGGTGTGTATATTACCATGTTTAACTAATCTACTTTATATATACTTTCTATACATAATTTCAAGTAATCTGTTTTTTTTTTTTTTTGGTTATTATATCTGGTGAATATGGTCGTGTGATTAGCTTTATCTATGTGGAGTGGATGGGTGTGTAGTGGTTTTGGTTGCATGAAATATCATTTATATACATTACTTCCCTTTCTTTTAATAGGTTTAACTTGTGTGATGTTTGCTCATTACTTGGGCTCTTATTCAAATAATTAGAGATGTCATAACCTGTGTTTTACAGTAACTGCTTCTTTTCAATTCATTTTCCAACCTAGTGTTAGTTAAATTGCATTAGAATTTTTTTTGACATACCACAACCTGTTTTTTTCAACTTATAACTGTCTAGATTCCATTTTCAAACTGCCTGTGCTGCAGAAAGTGAATTTTGAACTTTAATCCTCAGTTACAGGAAGCAAACTTTTAGAATGCTAAAATGAGCAACCGAACCACAAAAATAGAACATTTAAAATTAATCTAGCTAATTTTGAAACATATCCATGTAGTTTTTAAGCTCATTATCTTTTAAAAGGTGAAATAATGAAAAGAAGAAAAGGAAAGAAGAATGCAGTGGGAAGAAGAAAAAGAAGAAAAATGCAGACTTAAAGACACTTGGTACTAATCTCCATTTAGTGACATCATGTGGTCATCCTAATTATAGTTCAGTGAAAGTTGTATCCTTTATATAAGTACAGTGTAAACATAATATACTCATGCAGCAGATCATCATAGTACAGAGGGATATGTCATTTAACGTGATGAAAATGCTTGTTTAAAACAGTATTACTAATTTTAATGTGTCCTGAAAGAAGCTGAAAAAAAGAATGTAACTTTTATAATAATGAATAAGACAATTACCTCTATGCAGAATACTTCTGATAAACAAATAAGTACCTATTACAGTAATAGAATTTCAACTACAGTTTCTCTGGTTCTGTAACATGCTACTTGTTATATTGTACATACAAATATTTACACACTGAGGGAGTGGATTTTTGATTATTCAGTCTAAACTTTTCAGGACATGGCATTATGAATCCTGATATTTTAAAAGGTTACTTTCTCTAACTGAGCCATGATTGTCACTGACCTAATATATTATTTCATATCCACATTTCATTTATGCAAGTGCAAACCATTAACTTCTTTATTAGCTATGTCTTCTGACATTTTCTAACTTTTGTATTGTTCAAGGGTATCTTTTCTACCTGGGCTCCTTAGGAAAACAGATTCTTCTCAAGAATACATAGTTTCATTAAATAAGATCTAATAATTAAAATACATGATCTGTTTCCTGTAATAGACAGTGACACAATGAAAGGTTTAATCTCATAGAAAAATATAAAAAACACATAGACCATGGGTGATCCACAAATAATGGAATACCTGAGATATATTAGTTAAGCATCAAGACTGTTGGTGGAATACAGAATCCTTACAAATAAAGATGATAGCATAGTAAACAGAGAATGACATGTGCCATATATAACATCTGGCAGTGTATTAAAATATTGTTATGGAGAGCTATTAATCATATGAAAGTTTGTAAGATACAGATTAAGGATCAGTACTTAAGTAAAGGATGTTACATTGCAATTCTGTGTACATAAGGACATCCGTATGCGAAAACACATTCAAATTGAAATACATATTTACACAGACCACACTTGTCTATTCATAAGTAAGGGGTCTACAGATGTATTTACACAAGGTATAACCAACTGCTGACAAAAACAAAATACCCCATAACCTTTTGGTATTGCGTCAGTATACAATTGTCCCAATGCTTTCCTTGAAATGCAATTGTGAAATCTAACACCTGATGTGATGCCCAAAAGAGCTGTGCAATGCAACAAAACTGTAAAGTAAACACAGGGAACATTTCATTACTAAAATTCAAATGAAAGCAAGCATGCAGGAAACTAGCATATCTTATTTGGGATAACATATGGTTCACACCTCTGCACACTGGTTGCTATAAAATTGTTTTTTTTATACAAAATGATTTTTACAGAAACTTGACTGGAAACAGTGATTATAAACTTGCTCTGAGAGAAATCTATTTATTTGAATTTTATATAGATATTCATTTGCATATAACAGCATTTATATACATTACTGTACTTACACATTAATATAAACTGTTGTCTTCTGTTCTATATGAAACAGTTTAGAGGAGAAGATGCTTAAAACACTTCATCTGCTCAACATCTGTTGCCTTAATTACTCAGTTACTTCACTAATTATTGGAAAATAATATTAATGAGCAGATGTAACTCTTCAAATGTTCTGCATTTGTTGAAATATGTAATTTTATTGTATACTAAACTGACTTTTAAATCATTTCAAGCATTTTTCATCTCCTATTGGTATGATGAATACAAAAACGTGATCCGCACATTTCAGAATATGATAATAAGAAGTACTATAAGCAAATTTGTAAGTATTAGATACTTAAAATATAATCATAAAAGAATGCTTCCTGTACAGAAGTTAGATGTTAAATGTATATTCCAAGTGCTAGAGGTACTGATAGCAACATACATACATTCATAATACAAACAAACATTCACTTAAAAACACTCACTCATTTTTTTATTTAGTATCATGTATAGATACATAGAACATATTCACTCTCTTAACTCTTACTATACATATCAAGCATCAACTCATAATTTACAAACACATACATGCAGTTATATGTATGCACATCCATGTAAATATATGATGCATATACAAGCCCATACAATATACACAAATATGTCATTTTAAATTGTATCACCTTTTAATTATACTTCCATATTATATTATTTTCACATTTTTATCCATGTTATTAAATTAGTTTTAAAAGTTTTATGATACATGATATGTATTGGTGTTATGATGTCTGTAGGTTAATGTGTTATAGGTTTTGTCAGCTTTATTTATTTACTCCATATAAATGCTTAAATGCTAGGCTATTTATAGTATTTTCTATAGTAGGATTAATTAGAAGAAATTACTATATAAAATGTCTTGATCAAATAGCGAAATTTGAAATGCATTATTTCTAGGATATTTTTGATATAGTCAGAAATACGTAATAGTCTTTATTACTAACATTTCCAGTTTTATATTTCTATGATCTTAAATATTAATATTTTTTAAATTAATACTTTATATTGTTTTTTTCTTTTAGCGTGACTTGAGTGTGCTCTAATTAGCTGTAATAAATAATATTGTTTTAAATTAAGAGCAGTAGCAGCTGTTTAGTTTGGTGACATTGGGATTCAAATGACAAATGCATGCAATAAACTCAAAAAGCTTACACAGGTTGGCTGTTAGATCTAAGATAAAAAATACTAATCATATTAAAAAAATAATTTCCAAACAAGGTGATAAAAAATATGTGACTGATTTAAAAGAAATATTGGAATGCTTTAGGAAATATTATGAAGAAATTAATAACAGAGAGACAGACTTTGAAATCAATAACCTAACTGATGACTTTTTGAAAAACAATATAAGGTTTAAATTAACCAAAGAACAAAAATCCAAAATTGGTAATTCATTCCCTTTTAAGGAGTTAAAAGGACAAATTAATGATCTTAAACCAAATACAGACACTGGTCCTGATGGTATAATCCCAGAATTATAGAAATTATTCTGAAAGTATATTTTAAATATCCTATTAAATTTTTTTAAACAAGTTAAACATAAGTCAACCATCCCCCCTCCTGGAAATATTCCCTGATATCTCCTATCTTGAAACCAAATAATGATTCTAACTTTGGTTCTTCTTACCTTCCTATTTCATTATTAAATGTTGATAATGAAACATTTATGTCTATTCTTGCCAAAAGATGGAACTTTATTATATCAGGATTAATAAAGGATGATCAGACTGTTTTATACTACATAGAAAGGTTCAGGATAACATAATTAGGCTTTATACTTTAATATATCTGGCTACTAAAAACAGAAAATGTACCAACTATAATAAATCTAGATACAAATAAGGCTTGGAATTATTTGTTCAATACACATAAACAATATGATTTTTCCTAGATTTTATACAAATTCTATTATTAATCTATATAGTAACTCGTTCTCTTTTGTTAAAATTGGATCTTTTCTTTCTATCTCTTTCAAAATAATAAAATAAATAATAAAATAATAAAATGTACAAAACATGGCTGTCCCTTGTCATCTCTATTATATGCTCTAGCAATTGAGCCTTTTGCAAACTTTATTAGATCTAATAGCAAAATTTAGGAATTATCGATAGATGAAAGTTATTCCTGTAAAATACAATTATTTGCAGATGATATTTTAATAGCAAGCAGTGATGTTGAAGCTTCATTAGAAATTTTAGCTAAGTCTATTAATCACTTGAAAAAATAATTAGGTTTAATGTTTAACCCTGATAAAACAGACACTTTACTTATTAATAATAAATAATAATTATTTAAGAAAGAATAATACATGTATTTAGGACAATTCACAAATTATTTTTCTTGCAATTATAATTAAATCTGAAATACTCAATAGAAGCAATTTATAGTAGTTTAATAGATACTGTTACTAAAATGATTATTAAGTGGAACATTTTTTTCTACAATGGAATACAGACTTACTTTAATAAAAATGATAATCCTACTATCTCCCTCTTAAAACTCTTTAAGAAAGTAAATTCTACTCTTCTTATTTTTCTGTGGTTCCCCAATAAACTAAGAATATCCTTTGACTGGCATGTTAAAAGTTGGCAAGAAGGTGGAATAAGTTTTCCAAATGTTGAACTGTATAGCAAATCCATAATTCTCAATTTAATATCTCTATGGTTAAATTCATCTTACCAATCCACTTGGAAACCCATTCATGAAAGTTTAATAAATAAAGACAGCTGTGTTGTAGAACCTTTCAATAAATTTGAAATTAATATATTTTATGTTTAAATAAAAATAAAATATGACTCATCTCCCTTCACTGATTATATCCTTATAAAATGTAAAAGATTCATGAATTCTGATTATATAGTTAAATATTTGTTGTTTTTATAGTTCCCTATATCAAATACTGTGAGTTGTTTGGGAACTTTTAATATAAACAAAATGTTAGACTTTAAAGATGCAAATTTTATCTTTTGTCATCAATTCTTAATTGGAAATAAATCACATAATACAGATTATCCTCTTGCAAGACATTTGTCAGAAAAATCTTGTAAAATATGTTAGTGATAAAATCAACATATCCATGGATTTTCAAACAAAACATATTCCAAAGATACTTGAGTTTTTTTTTCAGAATCAATAGTAAATGAAATAGGAATAAATCATATATATCAATAATTTATAAAATAATAAGAGAATAGTTTGGTTCCATAGATTCATTATGGAATTACTCAACTAAGATTAATGAGAATGCATTTTCTGATTAAGATAAATGTGTAATTCTTAAATCTGTGGAAAAATCTACTTCTACTCTTTATTGGAAATATATACATGGAGATTTCTTCACAGAGCTTTTCTAACTCCATATAGAGTGGCTTTAATATATCACTATGGGAAAATTAATTGCTGAAGGTGTAATGAAGCCTTTAATGCAGATGGGTTTCATATGATTTAGGACTATTATATAGTAACTAATTTTTGGGTTGAATTTAAAAATTCTGCCCACGCTTTGTGGGCAGATAATTGTATAATTTCTAACTCCTTAATCTTGTTTAATGCTCCAGTTCTGGATTCCATTCCTATGGTTCAGGTGCCTCTCCTTTGTTCTATTTTTAGCTATAACAAGAAAAATAGTCGCAAAGAATTGGAAACGTAAAACTACTCTTTTTTTCACTAATTTCATTAATTTAGCAAAAAATGTCTGTAAAAAAAAGAATTGTCAACTGCCAAAATGAGAATTTCGAATATCACTCAGCAGTTTAGAGTTTGGTCAAAATTAAGTGATTTACTTGATAAATTTTGATGATTTGGTTTTCTATGTTTGATTTTGTTGTGGACATCTGTAAATATTTATGTTTTTGTTCTATTTATCTTTAAATAATTTTATAAAATCTTTGTTTTAAAATTAATAAAATGTTTTAAAAAAAGAGTAGGGGACTTTTATTATTATATCAAGGAAGAACATCATATAACATAATCAACTGGGATGATAGGCATATACAAAATTATCTCTATATGTTCAGAAATCTAACAATATATCCCTTCACCGTTTCTTCTACAACCATTTCCTTACCTTTATCTTGTTAGCCAAACATGCTATAACACCCTTCACCATTTTTTCTACAACCATTTCCTTACCTTTATCAGTATCAAAATACAATCCTAAATTCAGTCAAATAATAATTCTTCACATCTTGTTAGCCAAACATGCTATAACACCTGATGAAAAAATGTATCTGTAAAGCACACATCAATAGGGTATTGGGTTTAAGAGTAGCAGCATGTTATACTATTTACGTTAGTAATATCCATGCAGAATCATATCTAATGTGATAGTAAATAGAAAATCAGCATTATAAGAATGTAAAAACATTTGCCAAAAAAAAAAAATTCTGGAACAGTCTAAAAATGTGAAAGGGTTTCCTCAATGATACAAATATGATACACATTTCAATCTTTAACCTTGCATTTATTGTCATCTTTAACTGCTAATTTGCCTGAGGAGATTCTCAATAAAAAGTCTTGAATACCCTGAGTATTTTGGAATGTGTTTCTTCTGTGGTTGATGCTTTCTAAAATATAAGAGGTAAGCTTTTTACATGGCCTATCAAAAAATACAAATCCATCACATATAAATACTACATTTTTCTGGACTTAATAAATAATCAGGTCTATAGATTGTTTTTCCCTACTAGATTCTATTAACTCCTAACAATTTGGCTATTTAGACACTTACCCTGCAATCTTTATCCTGGGAGGTTCTAGTATCTACCCAGAAAGGACACAGCTGAAATCAGGTCTATAGATTGTTTTTGCAGCATTTGCTTCTCAATTTCTCCTGAGTGTGATTTTTCTACAAGAACTAACTACTTCACATTACCTGTGACCACTCCCATTCCCCTCCTCCAATATTGTCCCAGCAAAGTTTTTTTAAACCCCTGGAGCCATCTTGGCTTGCTCACAGCAGCTGCAATTCCCGTCAGCTCATGGTGTATCTCATTGCAAGTGTTTGAGCTTTACTTTTTATATTGCAACTAAGGTCTTTACAAACTCAATTGTTTTATTGCTTTGTTACTGCCAACATTGCTGTTGTTGCAGAACTGGTCTTCTACTTATACAAATTGTAGACAAAGTGTTACAATGTATCATTTTCCAGTCTGACTTGGTGCTTAATGTGCTTCATGCTGCTACGATGTACAGATGCTATAGTATCAAACTGGGTTGCTATTCCTCATCACTTTTGTTTAGTACATACTTTTTAGTTAAAATAGAAGCTAAGCAGTCTGACTGAGTGTTCTGTGATTCAGTTTGAAGGAAAGTATAAGTTAAATACAGAACACCATATTACGGCTAAGTCCTGTTTTGCTGCCAAGTCAGAGTGATCCTTGGTTGTTTTAACTGCTGTACTATGAGAAATATAGCAATGTAGATATGTAAATGTCTGTGTTGCTATATTTAAGTACTGTTATATACAATTGCTGTGATAGTTCACTACTGCTATATCTGTGATAGAACTTTCTCTTTAAATTTATGGCCTACCTAAAATATCTGGTACATAACACTAGGTAAGGTTTTTTTTTTTTTTTTTTTTTTTTTATGTCAAGGGTTTCATATGGGAATGCATAACAGTTGCCTGAGCCTTTTTTACTAAACACTTTCTACCTGTGTAAATAGTATAACATGCTGCTACTCTTAAACCCAATACCCTTCCTGCCTGGGTGATAATTCATTATTTCAGTTACCTTTTACAGCACTTCTCTCTCATTCCCCTTTTAGAGACTGTAACATAATAATTCTTTTTGTCTCCATTTTTTTAATTTAGTGACCCCTGTCCCTGCAAATGGGTTCTCTCTCAGTCTCCCACTTGCTGAATCCTTGGCCATTGACCACATCTGCAGTGAAGAAACCAGCCACAAGGACTCAAGGGCTTTAAAAAGAAAATAAGTTACTTTAGGTGTCTAGCTGTGTTTCCCTCTTAGCCTGCTACTGTAGAAAGTACCTGGTCTAAAGCAGAAATAACTGGGTCTACACACGGCTAGGGGCAGCAGCTGCTCCCTACCCCCATCAGCTGTAAATACATTCCCCAGTTAAACATTTTCATTTTAGTTATCAGTAAACCAAGATAAAACTCTAGGCAAAAAAGGGTAACCCAGTATATACACTGGAACTGCCCACTTGTAAAACAGAGGCAAAAAGGTACTAAAACTGCCACTTTTTGTCTGCTTCAAACTAGGTAGCTACCCAGAAAGGACACAGCTGAAACCAGGTCTATAGATTGTTTTTTGTCTGCTTCAAACTAGGTATCTACCCAGAAAGGACACAGCTGAAACCAGGTCTATAGATTGTTTTTTGTCTGCTTCAAACTAGGTATCTACCCAGAAAGGACACAGCTGAAACCAGGTCTATAGGTTGTTTTTCCCTACTAGATTATAATAACTTCTAACAATTTGGCTATTTAGACACTTACCCTGCAATCTTTAGTCTGGGGGGTTCTAGCCCACTCCATTCACTATGCTCTCTTTGCTCCCCTCCCTGCTCCCTATTCCCACCTGCCCTAGTACCTCTACATTTATTCTTAGCCTTAACCCCACCCCTAATTACCAATTAGCATACACCACTAGTCACTCCCTCCCCCTACATCCAACACAATCATGCTACTACCTAGTATAATAATAATCCTAACATGTGTAGTTCTAGCTCACATTACATCCTACCAAGGCTCCACAGTCACATGCCCCAACAACTTCCACTGTACTATCTGAACACCCTTCCTCAAACATTTACACAATAACTACACAACCCCTGCCACCAAAAATATCCTCCCAATTCACACACTCCATTACCAAATACCTAACCCATTCAAAAATAAAATATCCCTAAGATACCATAAGCAATTTACTATGTATATAAAACATATCTTAAACACCCTCTATAAACTAGCCCTCGCTGAAGACATCCATCCAAACCCTGATCCTCTCAAATCCAAACCAACCACAAGCCCTAGTCCAAACAACCCCCAACAACTCATCTCCTAGCCAGCAAAAAAACAACAGACCTACTTATAATGTTACTAAACATCAGAAACATATGCAATAAAATCCAAGAACTACATGCCAGCATAAGCATATATTCCCCAGATATTCTCTTCCTAACTGAAACCTGGCTCAAACCTCACATCAAAAGTGAGGAAATACTTCCACCTGAATACAACATCATTTGCATAGACAGATTGCCCAAAAAAGGAGGTGGTGTAGCATTGATATTTAAACACCACCTCAATATTCAACTCTTGAACACATCTGCCCCTCACCACAACAATGAATAAATCCTTTATGCCAATCTCAAACTAAACCCAAACAAAGCAATTGATATCATAGGATGCTATTTCCCACCAGGGCAAAATATTACACCCCTTGAAAATCTCCTGAGCTGGGCTACTCTATCTCTACCCCAGGAAACCATCATTCTCAGTGACTTTAACATCAACTGGCTATCCTGTAATAACAATCTCCCAACCATTCACCTTAATCTCCATGGGTTCACTCAACTCATCCAATCCCCTACCCATATCAACAAAAACCCTAACAATCCTACCTTACTTGACTGGAATCTAGTCATCAAAACCCCTCTCTCTTACCTAGCAGGATGCTTACCTGACAGTCTTAGTGACCACTCCTCCATTTTCTTAATTTGGCACAACACAAACAGTCTCAAGCCCATTATCCACAAGCAAATACAGAACAAGTCCAATTTCAACCCCAACTCCTTCATCTCCTCCCTGCAAAAATGTAACTGGTCACCACTAAAACACCTCAACCTAGATGAGGCTGTCCACTTCTTCAACAGTACCTTCTTCTCCATCCTAAACACCCATCTCCTGTAAGAAATGCCAAAGTCAGATCCAGGTGTGCCCCATGGTTACAAAAGACCACCAGAACCCTAATGAAATCCAGAGATAAGGCCTGGGAGCACTGGCAACTAACAAAAAATAACTCAGATAGGCAATCATTCCTTGAACTACGCAATAAAGCCAAAAAGCAAATACAATTAGACAAATCCCTCTACTATAAATCCACCCTAAACTCTACCAACCACAACCCTAAGCAATTCTGGTCCACTATTAACACTATCCTCCACCCAGGGAAGGTTGATACCCCCCAGCCGTCCATTCCTGCCTCCTCCAGCAGTATTGCTGAATACTTCAACAAACACTTCAATGAAACTATAATATCTCTAAACAAACAACACTTCCCTACAACAGCCCCCAACTCTTAATCCTAACCCCCACTCTGCTTTTCTTCTTCACCTCAGTACCTACCTCCAACATAAAAAGACTACTGTCAAAACTTAAACCCACCAAACTTGCAGCTGACAATCTCCCCTCTGAATACCTGAAAATTTAAGCTGATAGACTAGCCTACACAATTTCAATTCTAATCAACCATTCCATAACAGAAGGCTATGTTCCCTGAATATGGAAAATATCCCACATCATTCCCCTCCACAAAGGCACCCCCTCCATAGACCTCTCCAATTACCACCCCTTTGCTATCCTCTCCCCTCTCTCCAAGATACTTGAAAAATGTATCAACACCCAGGTCTCCAACTACCTCCTAGCTAATAATCTCCTCTCCAAAACCCAACATGCTTTCAGGCCATATCACAGCACTACCTCCGCTCTGCTCTCCTTCACCAACACTATACTTCATCACAAAAACAGTGGCCTCTTCTCCACTGCCATATTTCTAGATCTCTCAAAGGCCTTTGACATGGTATCTCATAAGCTACTACTCTCTACTCTCCCCAACCTCTTCTTCTCACAATCAGCCTGCAATTGGTTCCACAGCTATCTACACAGACACCAGCAATCAGTAATCTGGGATGATAACCTATCATCTCACCTCCCAGTTATTCTCAGAGTTCCCCAAGGGTCTATCCTTGGCTCTCTGCTATTCTCACTTTTCACTAACAACCTACATACTGCCACCACACAAGCATCTCTTATACAGTACACAGATGACTCTACTCTCA
This sequence comes from Protopterus annectens, assembly GCF_019279795.1. Classification (NCBI taxonomy): domain Eukaryota; kingdom Metazoa; phylum Chordata; order Ceratodontiformes; family Protopteridae; genus Protopterus; species Protopterus annectens. The sequence goes on along the minus strand of NC_056749.1, from coordinate 806,165,715 downwards.
TCTGCTCTGCCCCCCCACTATACCAGAAGTACAACAAATCACACAGGAATCATTCTCTTCTGTAGAAAGCTGGCTATCCAATGCTCAACTCCTACACAACCAAAGTAAGACAAAACCTCTCCTGTTCCAACCTTCCAAAGCCACCCAAAACATCCACCACTTCAACAGTCTCGCCATAGACAATACCATCATCTCTCCATCAGAACACACAAAATTACTCAGTGTGGAAATAGACAACATACTTAGATTTGACACCCACATATCTCTCACAATAAAAAAAGTTCACAAGAAACTTGGTGCATTATATCGGAGCTGCCAATTCCTAACCAAGGTAGCTAGAATCTCCATAGCCAATTCCCAGCTAATCTCCACCCTACTTTATGCATCCCCCATACTTACCAACCTTAGACAGACAGACCTGCACAAGCTGGATGCTTGTTACAGCAAAATTCCTAAATTTGCTACTGGAACCTCCTACCACAGCCATCATTGTATCTCCCTTACAGAACTAAACTGGCTAAAACTCCCACAACTCCTTCACTTTAATCAACTCACCCTTGCTCATAAACTTATCAACCACCCCCATAACATTCCTTCCCTTCAAACCTTTCTCCAATCCTATCACTCCACTAGGCCCCTAAGATCATGCAACAAAAATCAACTCACTGTTATCAAACCCAAACACGAGTCTGCAGATTGTAAGGAAGCCTCATAATTCTTCCAAGCAGAGTAATACTTATTCTTTTTTTTACTGAGAAGTTGTTTTTATATAGAACAAAATGCAGTTTTCTGTTTTGCTTTATAAATAGCCCACCACTGAGACCAGTTTTCACTTGTCAGTTAAAGTGACTACCTTTTCCCATAACATATTTAGTATATCTTTCTATTCTACTGTTTTTTTCTGCCCACCCATTTAACCTTGTAATATTTTGCAAACTTTAAATATAGATACATTGTTAACAATCAAAAAAATATGATCAGTACATTTGCATGAATAAGATCATAAGAAATTAAAGTAAAATAATCTGTATAAGAAAAATAATCAATTTCAGTGGATAATCTACCTCTATGATAAGTTGGCCCTATGTAAGGCCCTAAAACAAGATTTTTAGAGTCTAATATCCTATTCACAAACTTTACATCTACACCGTGTTTGTCAGGTTTCTTATGGCAATTCAAATCTTCTACAACAATAGTGGGACAAAATCATTTAAAAATGTGGCAATTTGCTAAATACATATTTCCTAGATAGTTTTCTAGTAGGAACATAAACATTAATGAGCATAAAAATCCTCAACCAGGATTGTGTATCACAAATAAGAATTATTCCTGGAATAGCAATTGCTGCATCTAACTGAAAAATATTGGATTTAAACACAATAAATTAAAAATCTTGTCCAAAGCTCCAAACAAGGTTATACTCACAAACAATCTCAATCTTTGCTATAATTCAATAAGTAATCGTATATCATGTAAGCATATAATACTAATCCCTACCTATATGCAAACATTCAAAATCTATAATTTGTGACAGTCATTAATCAAGATATTCACACTGACCTGCTAATAACAAGACTGTCCTTTTCCTTTCTTAACAGAATGTCTTGGCTTCCTTTTATGCATCCCTTTACCAATTACAAAAAATGTCAACAAAGACAAAAAAGACTTTTATAATAACTCACTTACTTCACAAATGTCAAATCCCAAGAAAGTCTGGCACTCACTAAATTAAATATTACATCCCAGTAACCCCTCATCTCCTAATCCCTGCCCAACAAACACACCCCTAGAAACAACCTCTGTCTTCACCTCCTACTTCATTGAGCCCATTAGTAAGTTGATAAGTCCTGTTCCCTCTAATTCCAGCACTACAAATCCACCTGACCCCTCCTCCAGACAGAACTCTACTAACAAATTCTCCCTTAAACCAATTCCTACCAGCAACATTAAATCTCTACTGCACCAACGAAAATCTTGTTTTAGATCTGCTGACAGCATACTTTCCTATTTCCTTCAGATAGCAGCTGAATCTCTAGCACTCCCAATCTCTATATTGATAAACCGCTCTACCTCTGAATCAAAAGTTCCTTCTATCTGGAAAGAATTATATACCCTACCCATGCATAAAGGAGATAACTCCACAGAAATCTCTAATTTCAGGCCTATCGCCATCCTCTCACCCCTCTCAAAAATATTAGAAAAATACGTACACAAGCAAGTCATGGAACACTTACTACAAGGGAATCTGTTCACTTTCGCACAACATGGTTTTCATCCAAAAACATAGCACAACCACTGCCCTCCTATCCTTTATCAACACTTTCTCTTTGGCCAGAGATAACAATAAACTAGTGGCATGCTTATTCCTAGATCTCTCCAAAGCATTCAATACAGTCTCTCACCCCATTCTCCTGGACAAACTCACTAACCATAACTTCTCCACCTCTACCATTGTCTGGCTTTCTAGTTACCTCACAAATTGACTACAATCAGTTAATTGCTTTTTGCTATCTCACCTCCTCTCCCTATCAAAATGGGTGTACCCCAGGGTTATATTCTTGGTCCTCTACTTTTCAATATCTTTACTACTCTACTCCAAACCTCCTGTCCTAAGTCATCCTTTGTCCAATATGCTGATGATTCTACATTCATCACAATTGCAGACACCCTTTCTGATTTATACTCAGTTACTCAGACATTATTCAACTCAGTTGAAATATAGCTCTCTAACAAGCAGCTAATTCTGAATCCTAAAAGACTAAACTTTTACTTTTTCTTCCCAAAAAACTAAATCACCTTAAACCTACTTGTGCTATCCACTTTCTAAATAAAACTCATATCATAGCAGAACCCAACACAAAACTTCTGGGGGTCTTGATAGATGACCAACTGAAATTTGACTTGCATGTCAACACTTGTATTAAGAAAACTCATCAAAACTTGGCCTCTTATACAGAAATAAAATGTTCTTCTCTAACAAAGCTAAAGTCTCCTTCTCTCACACCTACCTCCTACCAAGCTTATTGTACAGCTCTCAAATCCTTACTAACCTCAATTTCTCTCTCTTAACTAATATTGAAATTACCTATAACAAAGTGATCAGATATGTTGCAAATCAAAGGTATAGATCTCTTCACTGTCTCTCTTTAAAACACTTAAACTGGTTAGAATTTCCCCACCTGTTACCAGTCTCTCAGTTTCAACTTATTTACTCTGTCTTGTACCAACCATCTTTCTGTACCAACTTTTCCCCTCTAATCTCCCTCTACACTCCTTCTAGGATTCTCCAGATGCATAGCTCTGACCAACATCTACTATAAATCTATAAACCTAAGAGCAAAATTGTTAAAAAACTCTTCAGCTATTACCTTTCCATTTCTTGGAACAAACTTCCATTGAAATCAGAACACTTAACTCAAAGAATTCAAATCGGCTACCAAAGACTACCTAAAAACTCACTGGTCATGCCACTGTACTCACCTTCCATAACCTCTCCACCTTATGTAGCATGCCCTCTCCCTCATCAGTAATTGTTGTGTTATCAGATAGCTCTCATAATCATTTTATCTAGTTAATTACCTGTTTACTCAATCTTAAAATGCTTTTACTTATATACTACCTATCATATCCTCACTGACTCCAACTAAACTGGCTGTACTTATTAACTCTGAATATTGTACACATTTTATGTTAAATGACTAATTTAATGCTCCAGAAATAATCTCTATGTTTTTAATGTACCAACTTGAAAATGTTTATTGTTACTATATATGCTTCAACTCTATCAACTTTGAAACCGATTTATTGTTTGAATACTATTACTATTTTTCACTTACAATTTTATTTGTAATTTTGTGGAGCTTTTCTCCCCGGGTCTCTGCTAAAAAAGGGCTATCAACTCAGTCGGACAAACCCTGTCAACAAATGTAAAATAAATAAACTAAATAAATAAATTAGTAGGACTATTTTCATCCATTTCCTCATTTCAAGAATGTTCACTCTCCTTTCCTTCCTCTTCCTGATAGACTCAACTGTTGTTTGTAAAGTTTGTTCAGAATCACTGTCAGGCATCTCTTCTACATCTAACACTTGATACCTATTATAAATATTAAGAGGAAATCTTTCTTGCACAGATCTGATATATGGTACTATAACCTGTTCCCCAGGAGACTCCTCAGCCTTGCTATATTGTTTTTATGTTTAGTATTGAAGAACTTGTTTCGTATTATTCAAACCTTTTGTAACTAACTTCAGACAGTCAAACCAAAGATGTCTGACTGTTTCACATTCCCTAAAAAAGGAACACGATTAGAAGTACAGTGGTCTAGAGCACTGTACTGACTACAATGTTCACGATTAGAAGCAGAGTGGTCTAGAGCACTGTACTGACTACAATGTTCACAATTAGAAGTAGAGTGGTCTAGAGCACTGTACTGACTACAATGTTCATGATTAGCAGCAGAGTGGTCTAGAGCACTGTACTGACTACAATGTTCACGATTGGAAGCAGATTGGTCTAGAGCACTGTACTGACTACAATGTTCACAATTAGAAGCAGAGTGGTCTAGAGCACTGTACTGACTACAATGTTCACAATTAGAAGCAGAGTGGTCTAGAGCACTGTACTGACTACAATGTTCATGATTAGCAGCAGAGTGGTCTAGAGCACTGTACTGACTATAATGTTCATGATTAGAAGCACAGTGGTCTAGAGCACTGCACTGACTACAATGTTCATGATTAGAAGTGCAGTGGTCTAGAGCACTGTACTGACTACAATGTTCACGATTAGCAGCAGAGTGATCTAGAGCACTGTACTGACTACAATGTTCACGATTAGAAGCACAGTGGTCTAGAGCACTGTACTGACTGCAATGTTGCTTATAACAGTTTTGAATCAGATGTGATAAAAACAGAAATGATTAGAAGCAAAGTGGTCTAGAGCACAATGTTGCTTATAACCATTTTGAATCAGATGTGATAAAAACTACAAGAAAAGTTTTAGGCAGTTTTTGTATTGCACAAATGTTCTATGAACACTAATAAAAATGACATTGGAATATAATTCAGTTTACCATCCTCCTCAGATAGCAAAACTCACACTTCCTATGACCAATTCCACAATCCCCTATTTTCATACATTTTCTTAATATTATAAACATATTTACAGTGAAGTGAGAAATGTTGCCTAACATAAGTATCATTAATTTCTGCAGTTCTAAACTGCTGAATTCATTTCCTTTTAAAAATCATATTAAGAGCTGAAAATGTTTACTGTACCCATGGCTGACACAAGCTTTTCAAATCAACCTGCTACAAAAAAAAAAAAACCCAAAAACAAACAAAAACAAACAAAAAAAAAGTCTACTTTTTCAACAGTTACAAATGTGATGTCACAAAAAATGTCCTTTGTGACATTTATAAATGCACACATGCCTTTAACTTTAAATCCCAATGGAGAAACAATCAGCATACAGATCAATAATATTGCCTTTATTGGTTAAAATATGTACTGCAGGTAATGGAATTGTTTTTGTAAAGCTCCTAAAAAGTTCAATCATCAATCTCTTCTCAATAGTTTCATATGTAACACTAGAGGGTCTATGTTTAGCAATCAAATAGAACGTTCCACAAATAGTCGTTCATTGTAAACATAGCACTGAAACTGCATTGCAGCGAAAGGCCATATGATTGTAAAGCAAAACAGTTAATGATCATAGCTGGCCAACATAAGCAATACAGCAGGTAGTACATACTAACTGCATGGCAGGGATAAGGAAATCTGCCCTTTCCCCCCTGTAGTGTTATCTCAGAGTTAGTATATATAATTAGCGGGGGTTGGGGTGCAGCCCCCATATAAGGAGGGTCCGGTGTTTACCATATCCTCATCATATCCCCACTAATTACATATATGCCAACTCCCTCTGAGATAGCAGTACAGTAGGGAAAGGGCAGATTTCCTTATCTTTACTCTCTATAACTCTCTACATGCTACAGTAAAATAGCTAGGTTCACTGCCAATAATAGATCACATTCCCACCATTGCCTATCCCTAACTAAATTTCACTGGTTAAACTTTCCAAACCTCCTACGCTACCACCAACTGATCATAGCCCATCAAATTCTCTTCCATCCAGGGAAGTGCTCTGCCCTTGCTGACATTAAACTTTCACAACCCTAAAAGGGAGCTACATTCATGTATTAAAAACCCAATTGAAGTTAATCCTTGCAACAACAGTTCCGGGGAGGCCTTATTCTCCCATGATGTTGCCAAAGCATGGAACACCCTCCCACCTGAACTCAGGCTACAAAGTCACACAAGCACCTTCAAAGGCCTTCTTAAATTACACCTCAATACTAACCCTCTCTGCAACTGCAAAGATCCCCTTGAAGACCCGCTTTGCCATATGTAAGTGACCCGTTGAAGCCTTTAATGCATACACTATACTCTCACCTGAAATGTACTTTTTGTATATATTGTAAATAAATGTGCTACTCCTGAGTATCTTATTGTTCTACATAATTGTTTTTTGTACTTCATTGTTTCTCATATCTTGTATGCCAGTTTTATTGTTATCTAAAGCATGTATGTACACTTTTACTTCTTTGGAGCTTTTCTCCCCAGGACTCCACTGAAAAAGGACACATGATGTCTAGTTGAACTTATCCTGGTAAAATAAATGTTAAATAAATAAATACATTTACCGTGCGATCAGTATGTACTACCTGCCATGCTGCTTATGTTGGTCAGCTATGATCATTTGCTGTTTTGCTTTACGATCGTATGGCCTTCCACTGCAAAGCAGTTTCGAGGCTATGTTTATGATAAATAGCCATTCAGGGAATGTTATGTTTGACTGCTAAACATAGACCTAGCACTAGAGAATCTGTTGCCCTTGTTTGCCATATACTATCTGATCACTAAACTTGCTGGCAAACAGGAACAGAAGTAACATCCTTCTTTTTATCCTCGACATTACTTCCGTTACCATAGGATCAACTGTTCTTCAGGACTCATTTTATCCATTATTTGACTTTATGAAGCCCCATTTTCAATCTCTGATCTTCACCATTGATCATATTAATAAGCAATCCATCCAGTAAACCTTTATTTGCCCCTGTAGTTATTTCTATAGCATTTACAGGAACAGCAGCCACTCGATTTTTCTCATGATGCCTTGTGAAACCACCTTTCAGCTAATAACACTTCCTCCTATGAAAAGAGTAGGGACAGGTCCTCAATGACCTGGCCAAATTCCAACTAGTAGTATAAATAGTATATCAGATTCCCCTGGAAAAAGCCCGAGTGGGACTAACCTGGTCAACAAAGAATAGATAGACAGATACATGGACAGATAGATAGATAGATAGATAGATAGATAGATAGATAGATAGATAGATAGATAGATAGATAGATAGGTAGATAGATAGATAGATGCATAGATATGTACACAACTAAATTAATAAATAAATACTTTACAATGGAAGGTATAGCAATACACTTTAAAAAGACAGGGGGCCAGATTCAATAAAGCCTACACAATATGTATTCATTAAAATTCTTATCACATTTTTTGTGTTTTCTAGTCCCTCAGAAAGCTTACACTGTGTACATGTGGTCTACACGTTGTGGTAATCTTTATGAACCCCTGTCGGTATTTAAAGCTGCAAGAATATCAGTAGGAAAACTAAAATTAGGAGGAAGAAAGTGTGAGGTATGTCTGTGTTGTCAGTTCACTCAGGACAGTGTACACTTAGTGTACACTTAGTATAAGCTTTATCGAATATGGCCCAGGGTCTTTCCACACAAAGTATGGAATTTCAGTTTTTAATTAACCTTCACTCTGATTTCCTAGTTCAATGTTCCTTGCTGGCGTAAGCCCGTAGAGCAATCGCTACCACCCCCAGTGGAGTTTGCTTTTCCATGTGTTCCCTACAGATGTCCAGCAACTTTGCATTATATGTATATTATTTTTATATTTGTATCTGAATGTTGCTACTTTTGGCAATTTATGAAATGTCTGATCTTTACATCTGTGTGGGTATACATACATCCATACATATAATGTGTGTCTGTGAATATATATATATATATATATATATATATATATATATATATATATATATATATTTAGAGATAGATAGGTTTACTATCAAAATGTTGACTTGCAAAACTAAATCTAAACTCTGTAAAAAAATAACAGTATCACAATGGAATAACCAGGCAGGAAAAAACACAGTTTCTGAATCCTTCAATAAAAAATAAAACATACATTTATTGTAACAAACTATCGGTAAGTGCTTTCGCAGTTAAGCTTCATCAGACCTGTAATAATGTTCAAAAACACTCCATTTAAACACGTATGAAAATTAAAGAATAATCAATATTAAAAGAGAAAACACTTTAAGAAACATCACAGCACAAACATTAATGATGGTCCATGACTGTGCATCCTTGCATTCTACAAACAAAAACATAATGCAATGAGGGTGATAAAACAATAAAAAATATATATAAAATATATAAATCAACAATCAAATTATACATTAATAAACAGAAATAAACATATATACCGAAAAACAGTCATTTCTGAAGTCTTCTCTTCTTTAGTAGGGGCTTAATAGAAGCCCTTTCATTCAAGCCTCTCCCCCTGTCTGCTCGAAGCATAATAATCCAGTGTGTTTCCCTGCATTCTGTATGGCTAATGATGTCACCCTCCCTAGCACTGGGTGAGATGGTCTCTATAACCCTAAAATTAAAAGTGTGTGTTCCCCCAACCTCTATAATGTGTTTAGAGAGAGCGTTATGTTCTGATTTCTTCTTAATATGGTAGATGTGTTCTCTCATCCTATCACGCAAAACCCTATTGGTCTTGACCACGTAGAATGAGTTACAGACAACGTACTCTGTTAAATAAACCACATTGGATGTCATACAATTAGCATGGGCATGAAAAATGAACTCAATACTTAAATCAGGGTGGTAAAACGTGCTAGAGGTGTTAATTAAAGGGCAAAGATTACAATTGCCACATGGTAAAGTGATACTCGGAGCAGTGTCCATCATATTAGAACCTCTATCATGACAAAGTAGCCTTTTCAGATTTAAAAGGGAAAAGCCGAAAGAGACAACAACAACAACAACAACTAAGAACCTGCGTCTATCACCTACAATCTTACCAATACCCCCATCAACTTGCAAAATGGACCAGTGCTGTGTAAACAAATCAGTAAGCTCTCTATGATCACTAATGTAAAAAAGAGGGATCCTAACACCACCTTTATGAATGTTAGACTCACTACCAGTATCTGCATTCGCCTAAACTGGGGGTCCAAAATAAGGGCTTTCTTTAGTTGCTCTTAACTTATCTAGATCATTCCACTGCTGATCAATCTTTTCTTGTCCATACCCCCTTGCCAGTAACCTCTCTTCTAGATTGTTCATCTCTGCCAAGAAGCCCTCTAGAGTGGGGTTCAATCTAGAGGCCCTCATCCCTTGTCCCTTAATTAAGTTCCGAAAGATATATCCTGGATGCATACTGGACCTAAACAAAAAAGCATTCCTGTGGCATGTTTTCCTGATGAATACCAGTATTGATGACACAACTGTGTAATTTCTCCACAAAAAAATCTAAAAATTCAATGCATGTATATGACCAGTTGAAGGTAAACATCAAACAACTGGTCAAATCATTCATCATCCGATGAAACCCCTTAAGATCTTCCAGACTACCTTTCCACAACAGAAACAAATCATCGACGAAACGTCGATAAAATAGAACATGTGCTCTGTACTCCTCTCTGCCAAATAAGATGGTATTTTCCCAATGTGCAAGAAACATATTGGCATAGCTATTGGCACATGAAGTGCCCATAGCTACGCTGTGCTTCTGAATGTACATTTCACCATCAAAGGTGAAGGCATTATTCTCAAGGACAATCTCCAAGAAGTAGCAAATCAAGTCTACCTGTACCAAAGTTAAATCACTGTGAACCAACAGGTATTCATGAACATATTTTATCCCTAAATCATTAGGAATCATTGTAAACAGGGACTGTACATCAAAAGTTACTAGGTTAACATCTTCAAGGTCAAGAACGCCTTTTGTACAGTCATACAGATCTAACAAGAATTGTTTAGATTCCCTCAGAGCCACTTTATTTAAATTAATAATTGGTCTCAAGAACTTCTCAACATAAATTGATAATGGTTCTGTGACCCATCCCCCACCTGCTACAATGGGCCTCATTGGTGGATCAGATGGATGTTTATGTATTTTCAGCAAGCCCTGTATGAGTGGTATCAGGGGATTAGTGACCTTTAAAAAGGTGAATACTTTTTCAGTAATAAGATGGCCAGAGAAGACGTCAGACAAACTGTTAAACACAGATAGAATAATCCTATGTACATCCTCAATTGTAATCCTACTATGATAACTATTGTCACCAAGCATTATAGTCATCGGCCGAAAATAATGAGATTTATCCATCACAACAACAAGACCACCTTTATCTGCTGGTCTAATGATGATGGAATTGTTATTCTAGAACTCTCTAAGCGCTATCCTTTCTCTGTAAGATGAATTATGTTTAGAATTTCTCTTAAAATTATTCTCTCTACTATCATAAAATTTTAATATATCCTCCTCTGTAAGCTTCAAATATGCTTCAACTAAAGGATGGTTACTGGGGACAAAATTACTAAATTTCTTAAAGGTGGGGTTATATACATTGCCACAAGGTCGCACATCTCCCAAGTTAATATCACCATATAATAATCGTAACATGATGTTCC
>NC_056749.1:806119920-806149920 GCF_019279795.1 Protopterus annectens | reverse complement strand
GGTGGATGGAATGCTTACATTTTAAGGGAGACTGCTTTGTGGTGTGATCTTACTAGTGAGGACATCACATGGGTGTGGGGGCAGAGCTGTCCCATATTTGTGAGAACCTAGTTGTGAGTACCAGATCTAGGATATTTGTTCCCCTAGTGGGAGTGCAGACTAGCTGCAACAGGGCATTTAAATTTACAAAGTCAAGAAATCATTGGGTGTACATTTAGTGGTTGTATATTCCTCCCAACTAACGGAGGGGTAGTTAAAATCACATGAGTATGGTACTGGACTGGATTGTGAGTGATTCTAGTACCTTCAGGTATGACGTATGGGTTGGCTCATTCATGGTGGGAGACCTGTATCTAGCAATAACATGGTAATGGATTTTTCCCATGGTTATTTTGACATGGAGTAGCTTAAGCATGTCATATTATATGACCAGCCTTGAGATGTGCTTATCCTTCCTGCATATAGATGCACCTCCGCCTTTGGCTCATTCATGTTCAGTTTGTAGTCAGAACATATGAAGGGCATTATAGCCATCCACTGCAGGAGTGCTTTCCACAACTTTGAACCATGTTTCAGTAAATTCACAGATGTCAGCATTCTCCAGGGTGAGGACAGATTCTAGGAAGTACAGTTTCTTGTTGACTCTCCTAGCATTGAACAGTAACACTTTTAGGTTGTCATGAGTAGCTTTTGTTATGTTTGGAAGTTTGTCTGTTTGGCAATGCCTAAAAAAGCACTATGGGGTGGATAACGTTTTGGACAATATCCAAAAGCCTAGAGGTGACAGATGAAGACCAGCCCAGGCAAAGCAGAGTGGCCTGTCAACCATTGTCCTCCTAGTTGACAGGTATTGGACCTCTTTGGAATGAAACCAGTAACTAAGCCAATTGTTAAAGTCAATAATTTTATGCTGGTATTATGGCATCATCCTTGGAGATGGTAGAATGCTCCTCAGTGCTAGGCTCATACCTGCCTGTGACACATATTCTGAAGGCTCAATCATGTCTCTCTTAATATAGTCCAAGGAGGTACATCTCAGATCATTCACAACCACGTGGACTATGACTGTGTCATACTGGTACTTAGGGGTAACTGACCTAAATGCTTGCATTATCTGGCAGATCCTGGCCCATGACAGGGAACAAACTGTAATTTCTCCTTATCCAGCCTGGTAAGAGACAGACATTAGTGTATCTCACAATGGAGTATCCTATGACCAGAATATTGGGTTGTGGAGTATTTCATCTTGTGGGCTTGGTAGTTGAGACACAATGAGATGTGGTTTTATGTGTTATGATGGGCAATATCTTGCTTGTGTTTATGTGGAGTTTCTGAAGACTGCACATGAGAGGCCTTTGAGGTTTGTGTAAGTTACATGTGAGCACCTCCACATATGTGGGTCTATGTGTGTGGTCCTTTGTGGGTGCAGTCAGTGATATGTGTGAGTGTCTTGACAACCTGTTTGTTACTTTTTGTCTGTATATGTGATAGCCTGGCCTCCAGTATCAATGTATAACTACATCTCTCACATACCGTATTTGTTTGAGAATTAAGTGGCTGTTAGTGTACACAAGTCAATTGCTACATTACCTCAGGAAGTCCATTCCCACTAAGCTGAATGCAGGGATAGCAGGAAAATGCCCATACATAGTTGAAGGTCTTGATATGCACTTGCAAGGGAAAGGAGTGGAGGGTATTTGTAACTGGATGAGGGAAGAAAAACTACTTAGTGCAATCTGCATCTAATTTAGCCAGCGATGATGCCCAGCACCAAAACCAGCTGGTCTCTGAGCAGTGATAGTCCTGGGTGCTATAATAAGGTAAGATGGACCTAAATAGTCCTAACTAAATGCCTAAATGCTGCTCACCTCACAAACTAGTTTTCCTGCAATAACATGGGACTGAGATAAACTTCTGAAGTGTTTTTTTATAGTGAAATTTCAGCTTCTGGTGATTGTGTATCTACAAGACACCAATAATTGCTGCGGTGTGAAGAGCAGCTTCGTGCAAATACAAGGCTTATAAACGATCTGAAAAAAACAAGTTTTACACAAGCAACGCCCTAAGGCCGATCAGGCAAGCACAAAATGAGCTTTCCACCAGCAAATACCAGTTCATATAGGTGAACGCAGCCCTCTCCTGCCTCAGGAGTGCAGAATTTGACCCTCCTAATGTCAAATGACTGGTCTGGAGCCAATGTGTTAAGGAACCAGAAGCAGATGCCTAATACTGAGAAACACAAGATACAATGTATTTCAGTGCAGAGCAATAGCCCTTACAGCAGTTTGAAAATGCAACTTTAAGATTTAAAAGAAGTGCAAAAACAATAAATAAATATACAGCACAATAAACGTTTGCGGTATAATGAAAATAAGCAATGTTTCTAGATGTTTGATCCTGTACAGGGCACTGGCATGGCCAGCAGCTCCATGCAAATGTGCCGAATTTATACCAGCTCTGGAAATACAGAAAACTGACTACTGAGTCTTCTGGCTAATAAAGTAGCTACACTTGGAGCCCTTCTGTTTGCTTCCCAACTCAGATAGACCAGGAAAACACCTAGTGCCACTAAATGAATAGTCCCAGTGTCTTACATGCATTAAGAAGACGTTGAGGCTTGGGTGTTTGTTTAGGTAGTTTATTGTAGACAAATACATCAGGATGGATGGCAGGAACATTAAACTTAAATTAACTATCTAACTGACTATATACTTACATGCTTACATTCTGGCTGCTCACTCAAAATGGCACTCTTACTTGCACATGCTCAGTACTTATATGCATGTGCTGACTCACTGGAATTCTTCTTAAAGGTATATCACACACACTGATCTACATCCTCCTTCTTTGCTGAGATGTCTCATATAAACAGTGACATTTGAATAAGCATGCAATTACACAGACACTAATAAAGAAAAACAGTAGTCATGTCCAGGTTGCTGTGTATCTGGAGCTAGGTTTCAAGATGCGACTTGATCTCAAGACATAATAGTTAGAACTGGGTTAGCAACAGGAACAGTCACCAGGGAATGTTCTGCTTGAGGAGTTCCAGGGATTTTCTCATGAATGGGGATTGCTGACAGAATGTTCTCTGGAACAGGAACACTGGTCAAGTCACTCTGAGAACTAGAGTCTTTGTCACAGGCAAGATGCTGTAACACTGGTTCAGACACTGGTAACAAATGCTTCCGATGTCATCTGAATTCTATTCTTTGTGATTCCACAAAGTACAATCTTGGCTCTTGACACAAACTTTTTACAAATCCGATGCAATTAAAATATTTTGATGTCTGCATCCTCGCTATCTCTGCTTTTTGTAAAGAACATAGCAGTTTCCTGGTTTTATCATAGTAAGACTTCTGAGACAAATGCTTTTTCAACAGTTGGGCTTTTACTGCTTTGTTGTTCTTAGGGCATTTAACCAATAAATTACTGCTCATTGGTAGTGTGGTTCTGGTTTATCTTGACAAAAGTTTCTGGGCAGGTGAACAAAGATGTTTATCATGAGGAGTGTTTCTGAGATTTAACAAGTTGAGAAAAATATTGGGATTGTCACATCTGGATTTGTCTAACAGCTGTTTTGCACTTTGAACTGCATGTTCAGCCAAGCCATTTGACTGAGGGTATTCAGGACTACTCATAATATGAATCCCACTCTTCTGCAAATTTCTTGAATTGCTGACTTGTAAACTGTGCACCATTGTCAGAAATAACTCTGTGTGGAGTACCATGGACAGAAAGAAATGTCTCTTCAACTTAGTAATGACAGCACTGGAATTTAGTATGGGAAGTAGGTCAATCTTGAACTAATTTAAATAAGAGTCTACCAACACCAAGTAATGTTGACCATTCCACTTAAAGATATCTGTGGCTACTGTCGACCAAGGTAGTTCAAAAATCTGGCTTAAGTGAAGTGATTCTTTTTGTTGATATGGCTTTGTACTATTACATACTGAAAAAGATGAAAGTATTTTCTTAATATCTCTTGACATAGAAGGCCAAAATACTAGACATCTCACCCTTCTTTCAGTAGAATCAATTCTTGAGTGGCCACAATTCAATATCTTAATATACTCTTTTTGCAATGACTTTGGAACAATCACTTTAGGACCTTTCATGATGATACCATTGTCTGACAAAATCTCATCTTTGTATGGAAAATAAGGTTGCACTTCTACTTGTAAATATGATTGCTTTGAAGACCATCCTCAACTGATAAAGTGGTTGAGCTTCTGCAGAACTGGATCTGAAGCTGTGTGAGTTCTAAGCTCATCAAGACGTGTAGAAAAAAATAGTTCTCACATCCATGAGCTCAAAATCAAGTTGCTTATTTTTATGCTGTTCTGTGCTTTTTCCTGAGCGATCTGGATAAAGTGTCAGGAAGATAAAGAAGTTTGCCTTTTGTGTAAATAAGATTCAAATTGTACTTTTGCAAATTGAGCATCATACATTGCAGTCTAGCTGAAGCTGTATGCACAGGCTTTCTGAAAATAGTAACTAAACTTTGGTGATCACTTTCAATCTGGACAGGCCAACCATAAATATAATCATGGAACTTTGAACATGCAAACACAATTGCAAAAGTTCTTTCTCAGTCTGGGCATATAGCATCTCAGTTTGGGTAAGAGTTCTTGATGTAGCATCTCAGTTTGGGTAAGAGTTCTTGATGTAGCATCTCAGTTTGGGTAAGAGTTCTTGATGTAGCATCTCAGTTTGGGTAACAGTTCTTGATGTAGCGTCTCAGTTTGGGTAAGAGTTCTTGATGTAGCGTCTCAGTTTGGGTAAGAGTTCTTGATGTAGCGTCTCAATTTGGGTAAGAGTTCTTGATGTAGCATCTCAGTTTGGGTAAGAGTTCTTGATGTAGCATCTCAGTTTGGGTAAGAGTTCTTGATGTAGCGTCTCAGTTTGGGTAAGAGTTCTTGATGTAGCATCTCAGTTTGGGTAACAGTTCTTGATGTGTAGTCTGCTGGCCTATCCTCTTGAAGAATGACTGCATCTAGACCAAATTTAGAAGCACCACAGAAAAGAATAACTGGTTTGTGAATATCATAGTAGGTGAGAGTTGGTGGGTTAACAATTTTCAGTTTCAGGGCATCAAATAATCTTTAGTGCTGTTCTGACCATGACCAAATTACATCTTTGCATGTCAACTCTCTTAGCGGTGCTGAAAGTTGGATTAAATCTGGAATGAACTTGCCTAGATAGTTGACCATGCCAAGAAAACATTGTAGGGCTTGGACATTGTCTGGAGCTGGCATATCGAAAATTGCTGTTTGCTTGGAAGTATCTGGTCTGAACTGGTAAACAAGTGACCAACATAAGTAACTTCTCATAGTCTGAATTTGCACTTCTCAGGATTCAGCTTAAAAATCACTTCATGTACTCTTTCCAGAACATTCTTGAGGTTTCTGTCATGTTTGACTTCATCACTGCCTCCTACTAGAATATTATCTACTATAATAGCATGTGGATAGCCAAAAAATGTGCTCCATTGCATGTTGAAAGACTTCACTGGCAGAATTTATTCCATATGGCATTCTCAGAAATCTATATCTACAAAAAGGAGTACATAATGTGGTTAACAAGGAAGATTTTTGGTCAAGGAAAATTTGCCAAAATGAATTTTGCATCTAAGACAGAAAAACAGTGGCATTTGGCATGAGGGCAGCAACCTCTTTGACTGTGCATATTGGATGATGAGCCTATTTAATTACTTTGTTCAGATCTCTCAGATCAATACATATTCTGATATCATCTGAGCTTTTCTTATTGGCTACTACCATGAAAGATACACATTCAGTAGGTTCTTCTACTGAACAAATTACTCCTTGCTGCATCACTTTGTCTAGTTCAACTTTGACTCTATTCTGCATAGCTACTGGAACTTTCCATGCTGGTTTGATAACTGTGATGACCTCTTGGTTTAACTTCATAGAATACATAACTGTTAGTTTGCCTAGTTTGTCTGCAAAAATATCCGCATACTCAGAAAAAATAGTTTGGGTGAAATTTGAGCTGTTGTCATTCAGGCTTACATGGTGAACTTCTTATTACGTGAAACCAGTCCCACTTTGAAACTGCCTCTGAGGCCTAATAATGACTCCACGTGTCTCTTGACTATGAGAAATTGCAAGTCATAGCTGTTCTCAACAGAGTAACATGAAAGCACTACTGCTCCTTCAGTTTGAATCTCTTTAACACCATAAGCAACAAACTTTGCACATTTTGTCAAATCAAGTTATTCTGCAGTTTTACTCTAGCAAATGTTTCTGTTGACATAACATTGCACTTTGAGCCAGTATCTACTTTGAGCTCTACAGGGCTTGCATTATTCCTAACAGGACAAAAGATATCATTCTTTGTCCATAAATCTACTGCATTGACTGTTTCACCAAGCACAGACACACCAACAACATAAAAAGTAGGGTTGCAGCTTTCTAATTGATCAACTTGCCTCTTGGAATGCCCTGTTTTAATAAAAAATGTGCCTTATTTGATTTATAAAACCTTTTGAAATAATTCCACTTATTGCAAGAATGAGACTGCTGACAAAAAGCTAAGCACTTTTCTCTTTTGGATTCCTGATTACCACCACAATTATTATGAAGGGTGGGGTCACATGTTTTGACTGTGCTGACTCACCCTTATGCTTCATTGAGAATGCTCTGGAATTTGATGGAAAGACTCGGGGTTTCCAGGGACTGTTGCAGGACCTGCAGTAGCTGCCATGTGCCTGGGCCTGTTTCTTTTAACTATGTGCTTCTTACTATCAACATGAGCTTTGCCACTGTGGCTTCCACAGCTATTCTCATTTGTAAGCATACCTGTGTGCTTTTCTGTAAGCTTGCATGTCTGACAAATCTTGATGTCCTTATTTAAAGTTAAATCACTGCCTCAAAGTAAAATCTTTCTCACTGTGTCATATTTAATAACACACACAAGTATGTATTTTATCAACTCATCTCTCAAATCATCAAGTCTGCATGTTTTAGCCTTATTTCTCAAGTCAGTTATATATGCTGCAAATGTTTCACCTGGGTTTTGATCCCTTGTGTAAAATAAGTGCCTCTGCATTGTAATATTAATTTGGGGGTTACACATTTCTCTAAATTTATGTTTCAAGCACTCTGGGTCTTCCGTTGTTTCAGCAAGTACCATTGTATGGTGGCCTTCCCCCTCCTCTGCAAACACAGCAAGTACATATACAAATGAATGCTCTCTTTCAATGGTCTCTGAACCAGCTAAATTAAGCAGAATAAATGCTTTTGCATGTGTGTCTTTGTCAGAAAAAGCAGTCTGTATAAAAATATCATATTCCTGCTCATACACTCTTCAATTTTCTGCAATATTAGTATCAAACACAAGCAGTGTGGACCTGCAAAAACATTCTACCATACCCACAGATTACAGTAAAACACGATGCAATCTTGGGCCTTGTAATTATGTATGGACATTCATACACACCAGGTACTTGTAATAATAGTCAAATGCACAATAACGTCTTTGAAATATTGTACTCTGCAAAATATGCTTTGAAATAGTTGTACTTTGTGAAATATTCTTTCACATGACTGTACTTTATGAAATAACTGCACTGTAATACTGCAGGCACAAACCCTTTGCACACTTCAGATATTTTGAATAGCTTTTGTCAATACAAAACAGTAGTACATAGCAAAAAAATTTGATAAAAGAACTTGCAGCCTTAAGGGATTGTTGGAGCATGTTCACAAGGACAATGTTTCATATGGAACAGGTTTCATATGGTCCTTGTCAAGGGTATAGGTATTGCAGGTTTATTCATCCAGGAAGTCAATATTAGGTTTATAGGTTAGTACTAAGCTAACTGCTCTTGCGAGCCATTTTAAGCCTAGCCAATTATCCCTTGTGAGACTCAAACCCTGGACCTGGTGTTTGCAAGGCAAACACCTTAACCATTAGGCCACCCTCCCAACCCCTTTTGTTATTGTTATATTGTTTCCTATTTAGATTTTGTGTTTGAGCCCAAGGGTAGGTTCAGTTGTACTAGCACAGGTTTGGTCTATATGGCTGTTTGTTGCTCCTGCCAGTATTTTTACACAGGCAAGACAACAAGATATTTAAATTGTCGTATCAGTGAACATATTAGTGCTATAAAAAATAAAGATTTTAACAATGTCCTAGCCAAACACAGTAGTGTTTGCACTTCTTTTAAGAAATGTTATTTTTGGTCATTCAAAAAGTTGATTTTGATTTGTTTGTTATTAATACAACACTTTTTTTAGAATATTTGAAACTTAAGTGACAAGTGTTTTTACATGCAGATGTGTTGTGTTTCCTGGATTAAATGAGACCATATCCATCAAACGTTTGTTAAGATATAAATATATATTTAATTCACTGTTTGTGTTAGTACAGTATTGAGCCTTTGATTGTTGCTTTTTCATGTCAATTAGTGATGTAGTGTGATAGATCAATTGTTTAAGCATAATGGAAGTGTGTATAAGAGTATGTTTAGTTGTTGTATTTGTTATTCTGATGAAGTTCTGTAAGTAAAAAGAATGAAAGCGCTAAACATTGATTCTGGTTTTTATTACTGTCCACAGTGGTTTCGGGTTTTGTTTTTTTCTGTAGCAAAAAATATGGTTGCTTTCCCTTTTTTGTACATTTTACATGATTTGGATATTGTTTCATTTTTGTAATTATTTTGAATATTTTTATCTTTATGTCATAGGTTTGGACATTTCGTTTAATAAGAAATTTGTTTTGAGCATTCTGAGTGCTTTGTTTTATATTTATACCAAAATAAATAATTTAAGCAAGTTGTAGTACCTGGAATTAGTTTATCACCTGTTTTATGAGTCATTTGAACAGTAGGGATCATCCACTCTTGCATATTCCTCCAGCTTTAACCAGTTAACTCATGGTTGTAACTCTGGATCCCGTTATGACAGCATGTCACTCTTCTTATGTGCATTAAGAAGACATTGAGGCTTGGGTGTTTGTTTAGGTAGTTTATTGTATACAAATACATCAGGATGGATGGCAGGAACATTAAACTTAAACAAACTATCTACCTGACTGTCTACATACTTGCATCATTACCCTCTGGCTGCTCACTCAAAATGGCGCTCTTGCTTCACATGCTCAGAACTTATATGCATGTGCTGCCTCACTGGAAAGCTTCTTAAAGGTGCATCACACACACGGATCTACTACACTCAGTCCTCCTTATATAAAAGTGCAGCAAAAGAGTGTCCAAAGTGAAATGCTACCACAAACAAACTTAAAAGTGTTATAATTCAACAAAAGAGATTTGCTTTGTAGAAATAAGCCAAAAGCCAATCAATTGTGTAGAATTTATAAAGATACTAAAGACAAAGACAGCTGATTAAAAAGTCCTCTGGCCAATAAAACAACTGCATGCAGGAATCTACTGTGTTTCTATAACCTATATTGACCAGGTTACTTCCCACTGCTACTGAATGGAAAATCCTTCATCCTCTTGATGCAAGAACATAAAAAGGGCTTGCTAGAGTCTAAACATACACTACTTTATTCAACAGCTATCCAGATAATTAATTCAGAGCAAGTAAATCAGTAGAACAAACAATGAGACCTAAAATGCACTTTTTTTTTTTCAAAATAAGCAGAAGGAAAGGCAAATAAATAATTCAAGATATCAACAGTGTGTAGAGAGGTAGAAACTTATAAATCTCAGTTTTCAGTAAGGGTGGGCAGCTTAAAATCATCAAATTTAAAAAGCAGATCAAGGAATGGGAGGGTGAGTGGACAAATATCCATCAGGGAGTCACCAACAGTGCTTGTAGTTTTTGCAGGCCTTCAGTGTTATCAAAAAAGACAAGGTCACAGATATACTCTGTGTATTTAAGTATCACTCAAGAAACAAATTAACCAATGAAAAAAGCATGCAAAATATGCAGCCTGGGTAATTTAAGTGTCTATTTGCCATGCAGAACAAAAAAATCAGGCCAAGCAGGTTTCCCAAAACAGAAATCAAAATGGAGCAGGTAAAACAGAAAGCATCTTAAGCAACTCACAGACAAAATGATTGCTTTCCTCTCCAGCAGGTTGTCACCAACAGTGATGGTAGTTTTTGCAGGCCTCAGCAGCAACAACAACTTACTAAAATAATATTCCTCAGGTTATGTTCTATGTACTTATTTCTACTGTACACATAATGAAAATATGCAACCTTTAGTACAGTCAGCAATGATTGTAAGAAGGATTTAACTGTTCCTTACATATTATTGTTCCTCATAGGTTGCAGGGCAGCTTTTGCAGCTGATTTCCACATACTTACTCAAAATTACAAGAGTATGATGAGATATGCTATCAGCTAGGCACGGTTCCAGTATTTATGATCTGTGCACATCACTGAAGTTTAATAATTACTAATGCAATATACAAATGATGCTAAAATAAATGTCTTATTTTAAGAATGATGTGTAAAGCACTTAGCACTTTGATAGAGAATTGCTAATTCAAGCTTTGCTGCTGCGAGGGATATGGCTTAAGTTATGAGCTAATAACAAGGGTCATCCTGTACTTCTAGGTTTGATTCCATCTGCTAATATTTGCATACTCTGTTACTACAAGTCTTGTAACCAGAAAATGTACATAAGAAACTAGTAACTACTTTGACACAGTGTTCATTTAAAGCAAATATGATTGATGTGCCTCATTACAAAATATATCTGCTCTTTAATGCTATATCTTAAATGAAAGCAACATTGTTGATTTGGCTGTGGTTAATTTGCCACTGGTGGAATTGACACATTCTCTCCAGTACAGTTCATTTGAGTGTGTACCTTTAACTCTCAGTGGGTGTGACTTCAGCCTTTAAAAAATGAAGTTATCATCTTACAGTTCTAACAAATACTAATTGCCAGAGGTCATATATCAATACAGTTGTGTTTGCCATCATATATGCTTCAAGACAAAATATTCTGATAGCTTGTATGTAGCATGGTTTTGGAATTATTAATGCAAATATGAGCAGGCAATATTTGATGCCTAGAGGTGAAGTAGGAGGTAAATGCAGAAACGCCTGGTGACGTCACTCGGCTCTGCAATGACCAAAATCATTTGAAGGTGCAAAAAAACACTAATCTGCATACCAAGACACAAGGTTGGTTATTTCTGGAAATTTAACTAAATAGCACATATCTGAGGCATGGGATTAGGGGGACCTAATTAGTCATATATTAATGTTAGTAAATCATCATCCTCTGTTAGATGTATGCAGACAAGTCAATGGCACAATGGAAGACTATTTATTGTTTTCAGTTTTTTAAGAGCAGTGAGTTCTTATATGATGATACATATATGTTAATGTGTTAAGTCCACCATCCGCTTGTAATTCACCTGAGATTGGAAAATGGCATAGAGTATAATGCCCCATTTGGCATGTACCTCAATAGACACATGCAGCAGCTGGAAAGGCCACAAAAGTACCTCATGAAGAGGATCCTAGGCCTTAAACAAATGTCCTACACAGACAGACTCAAAACAACTCCAGCTATTTTCATAAGAGGTGATCTCTGCTTGACTTACAAAGCCATGTCTGACCCAGCTCTATTAGAAATGCTGCATCTAAAGAAATCCCAATCCCTCTGCACCACATGCTCCAGAGACCTCAACCTCATTAACACAATGAACAGAACATGCTGGAGGGACAGGTTCATAACCCAGAGACTGCCCATGCTCTGGAATAGACTTCCCATACATGTCAGCAGAGCACCTCACTGGCCCTCTTCAAGAGAAATCTTGATGAGTGGATGGGAAATAGAAAGTTCACCCCAGGGATCACTCCAGTGGCTCTACTTGATGGAGGCACTGGGAATTAACGTTGGGCAGCATGATGCCAGGTCACTTCTATAGGCTAGGCTTGTAAAGGCTCCAGGGTCATTAGCCTAGTACATACCTATGAACCTACAATAATTGAAACTTTTGGTGCAGTTCAGGATAGAGGATGCTGCAATTTTTTTTCTCCTTAAAAAGAGGTGAACACAGCCCTTATGGGTGGGACAATGTGTGAAAGCATCACAGTAAAACCATGTTTTGTGAAACTTTCCAAATGGATGTTTGACTGAATCTTGCATTTATTATGCCCGTTTGGAGAGATGATTGTAACTGAATACTTTAGGTACAGTTGTTAAAGTGGAAACCTTAAAATGACTTAGATCAGTAAAAAAGTCAGTTATTAAAAAAATGAGTGCCTGAGCTCTTTTATACTCTTGATACTAACATTTGAGTTTGACAAATTTAATTTCACCAATAGAAAATTGGTTTTCATGGATGTCTGCTAAGATTGAGGTTATGACTAAAATTAAATGTTTGCTGGTTAACATTTAGCATATGGATATAAAGAATTAAATAAAGCATACAAATCATCTGAAACACCTGAAATCAGAGTTGATCTGAGATCATAAACTGACTGTTTGGCATCAATTTTTTTCACTTTCTAAATGTACAACTCTTAAAGAATTTTATTACAGTAACACTTCTTTTCCCAATATTTGCTAATCAGCCCAGCATCTTCACATAAAACAATCATCTACTTCATGAAGATTACATGGTCCTTTACAGGTCTAACTCAAGTCCTAATGCTATTAAACAAACTCTGGAAAAGATCTCCCTACTCTAACCTCTTCATTATAAAATAAATACCTATGATAGAATACCTCTTAAACTAAAGCCATGATCTTTAAAACCTCACACAAACTAAGATTTGTATAAACCAAATGGCATCAAACAACTACAGATGACAAAAATTCAGAAAATACAACAATTTCTGATACCTTAGGTTTATGGCTTGACCAAACATTTAACTTGTAAATTCAACAAACCAAAGCCAAAATAAACAGTACAGTATGTCTGGGCTAAATGGTGTCTAATTTCCTAATCCTCAGAAAGAGGACAGCCTTTAGCAAATGAATACTTCTACCCCATACGTGGTCTTCTCTTTAGCCTCAGCCTCCCAGGAAAGAAAAACCTCAAAGACAGAGGGCCAGATCTGTGACACTGGTGTAGCAATAACAAACAGCATAATTAGCCCATAATTTGCTACATCATAAGCTACCTTGGCCTTGTGATATCATCTAGGTGAAGGGCGTGATTTGACTACTTTGCAACACCAAGGTATGGTTTTGAATGGGGACCAGCTATGCCCACACAAGATAATAAGATTTGCTAACATCTGTGTTAATGCTTTTCATTACCTATTTTGAGCATAGTGCCTAAACTGTCTGAGGAGTTAATGGGGTAGCCCCATCTGGCCCAAGTTCTTGGTTGCAGCTGCTACATCTGGATTTTGGACCTTCCTATCTGCAATACCAGCTCTGAAATACAGGGGGAGCTGTGCTGCCACTAGGTATTACAGAGCAAAAGGTTCACCTGTAGGTTGGACTAGTTAATTTATGTATGACGGTCAGCATGGAGTCATACCTGCATTTGAACCATCCAAAAAGAGGCATGGGTGTGCAGGGTCATCAGCCCACCAGGGATCTCCATCTATGGTGTGTAGGGTCATCGGCCCACCAGGGATCTCCATCTATGGTGTGCAGGGTCATCAGCCCTCCAGGAATCTCAACTATTTTTATTATAAAGCAGCACAAGCTGTTTCTAAAGGAGTTTAAGAACAGCTCAAATTAAACAGAACTGTGTATGTGCCTAGTTTCTGACTCAGATTGCTGTGTTCAACAGTACAGCTATACCTTTATGTTGAAGTAGGTACTGTGAGCTGTCCTGCACCCCATCAAGTACTGCCTGGGTTACCTAGGCTGACATGTACATGGAGATGCTGCAACTCTGACAAGTCCAATTCACTTTAAATGGGATTCTAAGACTTGTGCATTGGCAAACCTTGCCAGTCAACAGCTGTGACTTCAGTGCAGGCAATGAGGCTGATCCTTTGTTTGGAATTAGACATCGGACTCTATCAGTTCTAATTAGCTTACTATGAATGTGAGCTGGCAGAACCCTATCATTTAAATTTAAGTGTGGAGTAATTGTTTGGCATTGTGAGCTATTCCACTCCCCCAAGTCACCTTGAAATCTTGACCAGAAAATCAAGTCAAAATGGCTTCTTTTAGCACATACATATAATTTACTTAGTCCATTCCTTTTCAAATTGTTGAAAATAGAAACCTTTCTTTGTTCTTACCAGCAAGTTTACCACTAGAGTTATTCTCAAGCAATAAAATAACAAATACAGTGCACATATTCTTCAGATTCCATTAAAAAACACATAACTTCCCACAGATTCTAGCACTGCTGGAAATTCTTTCCCACCAAAATTAGAGATAATAGCACATACACAAAATTTAGACCAGTTCTTAATCGACATCTTACATGTGCCTTTAAGAATCATGCAGCATAATCTCTCCCTGCTAAAATTCTCTCCTTCAATTTTCTATAACAGGGTTTGCCAATACTTCGCATCATATCAATACAAATCAGCCCCTACCTTATATTTTATTTCCAACCTTAAATCCCTTCCTCCATCATATATCTTCACAGTATCTACTTTCCTCAGATATACTTTCCCATGCACATACTGCAACACACTGCATAACGCACATTCTTTTTAAGGCATCCTATGGAGACCTCTCTGCTACATTGGCATAATTATATACTTATTACCACACTGCATAATGCACCTTTTGTTTCAAAGGATCTTATTGAGAATTCTCTGCTACACAGGAAAAGTCTTCTATAGTGTATGTGATTGAATTGCTACTTAAATTTTATATTTCATTGGTGCTGGTATTGTTTTATAAACCAGTCTGGGTCTGAAAATGGGCCTCTGGGATCAGAGCTCTATTCCAGAAAAAAAATGTTAATAAAGTAAAAATAAATGTATAAGTGTAACTGGTATATAGCCCAGCTGTAGCTGAATAAAGTATCTTAAATTGCATCATCAAACTGAAACCAGCTATGTAAAGAGATTTGAAATGAGAATACATGCAACCTCCACTGTAAATTGATGGAGCATTTGAGGGATACTTATCTATGTATATGTTTCAAGTATAAAAGAAAAACACAGTTAATGCTAATGATATATTATATTTCTATGCTATGAAATTAAACCATAGTCCAAAATAGAAAGTGAGTTAAAAATCTAAATATGGAAATATGTATATATGCATGTATGTATGTATCATTCTATATATTGTACAGATGTAGCAGTTGTATATTAAAATAATAAATAATTGCAAATGTCAGTAACCAGGTATAACTTTCCTCTATATTTACATAAAATGTATAGAATATGATTTCCGAGTAATTCAAATGTGAAGCTGACATTACAATAGATAGTGCAATAAATGCATAGTTATAAAAACAATGAGATATGGTATAAACAACTCAATTTTCAAAAATGTTTTTCTTTGTTCTGTTTTGACAAAGAACAAAATTAAGTGATATAATCAGTCAGATATCAGTTTTGCATACAATAACTCTCTGCTCACATAAAACTCAGGAGTGCAAACTCTAATTGTCTGCATACAGCCTTCTCAGAGGCGATCTCTGTCTAACATACAGAGCCATGTCCAACCCAGAACTGTTGAACTTGCTCCATCTTAGCAAAACCAAATCTACTCGAGCTACACGCTCTAGGGATATAAACCTCAGCACAACAATGAATAGAACATGCTGGAGGGATAGATTCCCTTTACAAAGACTTCCCTTGCTATGGAACAAGGTCCCGATCTACATAAGACAGAGCCCCTCACTATCACTCTTCAAGAGGAACCTTGATGAGTGGATGGGTAACAGAAAGTTCACACCAGGGATCATACCAACAGCTCTACTAGATAGGGGCCAAGGGTACTAGCTTCTAGATCAAGGGCCTAGGGAACTAACCAAATGGGCGGTGAATACCGCACAACATGGCTGGGCTAATATATGCCTTCGGGCAGATAGCCCAGTACCTACCTATGAACCTATGAACCTATGAACCTATAAACCAATATAACTTCACTTCCATGCAAGGAATAAAATGTATGTACAGTGTAAACTTTCTCTGTATGTATTTATAATTCTATAACGTATGTATTTGAGCAATGCTGTTTATATTTGCAGAATGGAAAGCTGATGAATATTAAATTCAAATATTTTATTTGTCCTGCACTTGGCCTATGCCCAAGATGAGACACATCAATAATCTAGTCTGCCTTTAAGAACAAAGTAAAAATTAGTAAACTGATTTGGAATTGCCTTAATGCTTGTATTTACGCAAAGGTCATGTAAAAATATAACCTTGTGTCACTCAATAACATTATTAACTCCTTTTTAAAACACGGTTGATAAACTCACGCAGTCTGTTGGACTAGTTGTAAGGGCAGTATGTATTCTGATACGATTTCAGAAATGAAACAGCTTTATTGCTATTCTTGTGAAATAGTCAGTACCAATAAAAGTTTTATGCCTGTGATTGTTCATCTGTGTATAGCATTCAATACTTCAGACCATGACAAAATCATTACATTTTTAAAAACATTTTAACTTGAAATTCACTTGCTATCAAACACTGTTCATTCTACCTGCAGCAAAGATATTTTCTGATTTCCTTGGGAACATTATAATCTATCCTTTTAGGTAGTGTAGAGAAGTATCTTGGAACACTTCTTTTAACTTTTGACTGTTTTTAAAGCTTGCCTGTCTATTAAGATGATTCACTGTGCATTGTATATTTTAATTTCTAAATCACTGAATAAAGGACATGGGGACTGCATCATTTCACCAATATTTTACTCTGGTGTGGGAGAGCAGTCTTTGGACATACACTGACCTTGATGCACAAAATAAACGTAGTGGTATTTTTTAAACATTCTGTCTTCCATTTATTTTGATTACATGGAAGTACTATCAAACATAATTATCACCTGTATCTCTTTGAGCAGGACAGTCCCTGTTTGAGCAGTTGTGCCCCCAATAAAAAATGAACAATGGCAAGTGTCCAGAGAATTTAGGATTAAAATACTGCTAAGCTTCCTTTAATAATTGCATGCAACAGTTATTGTGTATCTGAAACACCTATGAAATGGGATAAGCAACTGAAAGTGCTCCAAGATTAAACTGTTATTTTGGCAAAAAAAGTGAAGTTCAGTCCTTTCCTCTAGCCATGGGCATGGTTTGTTCTATAAAATCTTTGTAAACATGTCACATTCTGGGGATTTGAAAAAGTGGCCACACTAAACTAACAGGCTGGACCATTTATGTATTACAGCAATGGATCTATTTTTTATTCAAATTGTCAGACTGATAAAGTAAGTAAAATAAAAGGGAATTCATTAAAGTTACTGGTTTGAGCTAGAGAGGTCCTCCTCCCATGATGCAGTATTTTGTAATTCGGTGACATGTTAGCCCTAATGAGGTAAGACCTCATTACTGGTTGATTTGTATGCCTATGAATAACAGTTACTACCACAATGTATAGATCATTGCTGATCTACACAATGTAGTAGCAAACTGCTGATCATGTAAGCACTGGTGTTCCCCCAGTCACTATTCCACACACAGAAATACACAAAACACAAACATACATACCCAAACACACACGCACACACGCACACATACACACACACACACACACACACACACACACACACACACACACACACACACACACACACACACACACACACACACACACACACACACACACACACACACACACACACACACACACACCACAGTCTCTGCACCTCTCCCTGATTTGCCTTCCTGTGATGCCATCTACCTTCTGATCACCATAGTATCCGTGCTGCGCATGTCTAGTATGCTCTAGTTGATAGTTTGTGTCCCCACCCCTGATCACTGTAATACTTTACATGTTGCTATGGCACTGCCCTATTGGTTAGTGTGTTGCCCTCACCCCAATCTCTCTACTGATGCTGGTGCTGTTATTCCACTTAACAATATATCCCTTGTGTCTAGTGGCTACCCCCACCTCCTGATCCTCACACCATGGTTGTGGTATGCAGTGGAATAGTCTTCTGTGTTCACTATCAAGACATTCTATGAGCAGCCATCAGGATCTACACAACTGAGTGATATGTTGAACCACTTGGTGTGTAGATGCCTTCCTGGATGTGGTTCCTGGGATGAGTGCACATGCCTAATTATCAAATGCATCTCTGCTAGACTGCCTCATTATCATCCAGCACAGCTGAGGAGTCACATTTCTGCAATGCAGCATATCCTCATGCTGAAGCACTGTGCAGCATCATGTTTGGGTTGCTGAATACTAAAAGGGTACCAAGACATACATAGAGGTTTACATGTCACAGCACTTTCATGAATTTTCCCGAAAATCTGTTCTTTCTTATCACCATTACAAAAAGGCAAATTTGAATTACTTTACTCTCCTCGGTGTACTTCTTGTTCTTTTTTACTATGCCAGTTTTTTCAGCATGATGTGTGACTCATGTTTCGATGCTAGATGCATTTTATCATGCACTATGTCCTTCTTCTGCACCAACTTCTGAAGTAACTCATAGAGTCAACAGGGTTTTATTACAGCCATTAAAATCAAGACTCCATTATCTGGATCTGCTTAGATGAGTTCAATACAATTATACTGTGATGAGACAGAAGAGCTTTGTGCTAATACATGTTTCCTCTTATCTACATACTTCAGGAATCTTTGACTTTGGTATATGCAGAGCCAAAAGAATAAGGAAGTCGCACCCCCTCGATACAAATAATGCAGGAGGTCTTTGCTCTCCTCTAGAAATGTACACATTATTATTGTGTTTGTTTTTTGTTAAATCAACACTTTGTAGTGTTAACTTTTTGCCAGTGATATCACATGCCCTAGAGTTAGTTCACTTAGTAACTTATTCACTTAGTAGCTTATTCTTAGTAGACTTTTTCTTTGTAAGAGAAAGCAGTGCAGAAATGTATTGCATGTGAACTACATCTTTTATCTAAGCAGTTGTTCAGCTCAATATATTTTAGATGATGTTCATAGGTTCATAGGTTCATAGATGTGTACTAGGCTAATGGCCCTGGAGCCTTTACAAGTCTAGCCCATAGGATTACCCTGACATTGTGCCACCCAACCTTAGTTCCCTGTGCCTCTGTCGAGTAGAGCCACTGAAGTGATCCCCAGGGTGAATTTTCTATTTCCTACCCACTTATCAAGATTTCTCTTGAAGAGGGCCACTGAGGTGCTCTGTTTAACATGTATAGAAAGTCTATTCCATGGCATGGGCAGTCTCTGGGTTATGAACCTGTCCCTCCTGCACATTCTGTTGATCATGGTAATGAGGTTGAGGTCTCTGGAGTGTGTGGTGCAGATGGATTGGGTTGGGATTTCTTGAGATGTAGCATTTCTAACAGAGCTGGATCAGATATGGCTTTGGAAGTCAAGCAGAGATCACCTCTAGGTAGACGATATGAGAATAATTGGAGTTGTTTGAGTCTGTCCACATAGGACAAGTGTTTAAGGCCTAGGATCCTCTTTGTGAGGTACTTTTGTGGCCTCTCCAGTTGTTGCAGGTGTCTATTGAGGTACATGCCAAATGAGGCATTGTACTTGATGATTGGCCTAATGAGGGAAAAATAGAGGGAGACAATGACCTCTTTCCTTCTGGATGCAAAACCCTTGCTGATGAGATATGCCACACTGAAGGACTTTCTGACAACAGTAGTAATGTGGTGGTCAAAAGAGAGGTTGCTGTCAACTTGTGTTCCATTCTCAGATCTGTTATAAAGCCTTCTGTGTTCAGTGGACTACCATCGATGTGGTAATTCATAGGAACTGGGTTTTTCCCAAAAGGGATGATGACACATTTTTTGGCACTGAGCTTAATGCCATGGTTCTGACACCAGTCGTTGGTCTCAGTGAGACCTTTCTGTTAGAATATCAACATCACTTGGGAAGTTAATAATGGCTCCAAACTTGCAATTGTCTGTGAAATTTGTCAGCCAGAGTCCCTTTGTGTTGGCCTGGACTTCTGAGAAGTAGATACCAAACAGGAGAGGACCCAGGACTGATCCCTGTGGGACTCCACTTCTGACTGGTTGGCAGTCTGACTTGGAGTCAGCTACTTTAACACTGTAGGTTCTATCTGTGAACCAGTTTGAAATCCGAGTGATATAGGGGTTGATGTCTAGCTTAGTGAATTTTTCTATGAGTCCTGAGTGGGGAATGGCATCAAAGGCCTTGGCCAGATCAAGATAGGCTGTATGAACCACCTTGCCTTCATCCACAGCTCTGGTGACTTACTCAAAGAAGTTGACCAAGTTGAGCAGTCATGATCTACCATTTACAAAACCAAACTGTGTGGGATCCAGAGTTTGGAGATTCTCTATATCCTTGTTTATTAAGTCCATGATGATGTGTTCCATAGCTTTGCATATCAGGCTCATCAGGCTAATAAAGCGATAGTTCCCAGGGTCTGTAGTCGCTCCTCCTTTGCGGAGAAGGATGACTATAGCAGTACAACATTCAGTAGGGAGAAAGCCTGAGGTGAGGCTGTGATTGAACAAGGCACACAGGTGAAGTGCCAGTTCACTCTGTAGTTCCTGTAGAACACAGCCAGGGATATTGTCATGTCCAATAGAAGCTGTATTCTTGGCCTTGGACAGTGCTGTTTTAACCTGTGCAGCAGTAATACTGGGTGCCTGGCAATCTACTGGTATTGTGATTTGTCCTTTGGGGGGAGAGAGGGGTAAAGTTGGCACTGAATCTGTAAGCCAGTATATTGGCAATACCTGTTGGCTTGGTATAGGAGGTACCATTGTGCAGTAGCTCAGTGCAAATCTGGGTATTGCTGTGGAAATTCTTTACATAACTATAGAAGGCCTTGTGGTTGTTTTTACTATCTGCTGCAATTTTGTTTTCATAGCTAGCTTTAGAGGATTTGATGAGGGATCTCAACTTTTTGTTGAGACTGATAAGGGAGTTTTTCCAGTCTTGGGACTTCACCTTATTCCGCAACAATTTCCTCCTTCTGTTGTAGAGTTTGTTTGTGGCAGGAGACTACCAGATTGGCTTCCTTTTTTTGAGGAGGCTGTCTTGGTACTATTGGTTATGCCAGAAATGTACTCGACCACCATAACACAACACTAATTGCAAGATACATAACTCTCCTAAAAGGTGTGCCACTCAACCAAAGCCCCTAAGGCAAAACAGCATGCCCAGCACACTAGTCATCATTGACTCGATAGTGAGGCGCACTGATGTCCCACTCACTAGGATGAATTAGGAGACAGTAACAGTCAGCTGCCTGTCAGGTGCTAGGATCCACCACATAATGCACACACTCATGTTCCTCAACAACAGGTATAAATATGACTCTGTCATTGTACATGTGGGTGTGAATGACCTGAGATGTACCTCCTTGGTCTACATGAAAAGAGACATGGAGGAGATTTCGGATTATGTAGCCCAGGTGGGTACGACCCTAGACCTGAGCAGCATCCTACCATCACCCAGAATGATACTACAATACAAGCAGAAAATGATTGATTTCAACAATTGGCTAAGTTTCTGGTGTCATTCTAATGGGATCCAGTATCTGTCTGCCTGGGATGACACGATTGACAGACCTCGATGCCTTGCCAGAGATGACCTTCATCTGTAACCCCTGGGCTTCCGGATACTGGCCAAGGCTCTTGCCACCCCTATAGTGCCTCTTTTAGGCGGTGTAACAAAGACCAAATAGTCACTATAACAACTACAACCAGATGCAATCTGAAGGTCATGCTGTTCAATGCTAGAAGTCTAAATCTCAAAATGAACTCACTCAAAGCACTTCTTAAAATGGAGAACATCGACATTTGTGCAGTAACAGAGACCTGGGTTCAAGGCAGCAGTACCAGGCTATAACTCATTCCACACCTTTTGGCCCCAGAACTTGGACCAAAGCTCCAAAGGTGGTGGTGTTTCCATATTCATAAAGGATGTGCACATCTCCAGACTTGTAGCCCAACATAACGCATCAGAGATACTTCAGGTGCAGCTAACATTGGGTAAGACAGTAATTCAGGTCATAGCCTGATATAGGTCCCCAGCCATGTCCCAAGACACTCACTCCACGTTCCTAAGCACCCTGGAGAATATTAGGGTCTGACCTAACACTCTCATACTGGGCAACATCAACTCCCACTCCATTAACTGGGAAAACTACTCATGTACCAATACACTTTCCCAACGTTTCCTTGATTTCATTAATTCCATTTACCTGGACAAGCTTGTTCTGATCCCCACTAGAGATAGCAACATCCTTGACCTGGTCATTGCTAACATGGGTGATAGTTGCTCTATACCAATAGTCAACTCCTCCCTGGTTAGATCCAACCACAAACTAATTTGCTTGGAAATCTACATAATTCTCACCCACACTGAAAAGGTAACCACCATGAAAAATTTCTCCAAAGCTAACTTTGGGATCCTAAGAACAGAGGTGGCTAACTTCAAGGCACCCATGCAGTTGGAGAATAGTTGCATAACTGCTGAATCATACACCAATGCACTGTATGAACATGTACACAAATGCATGGATCTCACCATATCCAATAGAACCAAGATGCACTCCTCCAAAAATAGAAGCCAATCTGTTGGTCCCCTGCCATAATCAAACTCTACAACAGAAGGAGGAAACTGATGTGGAATATGGTGATGTCCCAAGACTGGAAAAACTCCCTTATCAGGTTCAACAAAAAGTTGTGATTCCTCATCAAATCCACTAAAGCTATCTAGGAAAACAGAATTGCAGCAGATAGTAAAGACAACCACAAGTCCTTCTATAGTTATGTAAAGAACCTACATGGCAAGACCCAGATTTGCTTTGAGCTACTGCACAATGGCACCTCCTATACTGAGCCAACAGATATTGTTAATATACTGGCCGACAGATTCAGTGCCAACTTCACCCCTCCCCCCAAAGGACAAATCACAATACCAGTAGATTGCCAGGCACCCAGTATTACTGCTGCAAGGTTAAAACAGCCCTGTCAAAGGCCAATAATACAGCTTCTATGGGACCTGACAATATCCCTGGCTGTGTTCTACATGAACTACAGAGTGAACTGGCACCCCACCTGTGTGCCCTACTCAATCACAGCCTCACCTCAGCCTTTGTCCCTACCAAATGGCACACTGCTATAGTCATCCCTTTCTGCAAAGGAGGAGCGACTACAGTCTCTGGGAACAATCGCCCAATTAGCCTGATAAGTCTGATATGCAAAGCTATGGAATGCATTATCACAGACCTAATAAACAAAGATATAGGGAATCTCCAAACTCTGGATCCCACACAGTTTGATTTTGTGAAGGGTAGATCATGCCTGCTCAACTTGGTCTTTGAGTCAGTCACCAAAGCTGTAGATGAAGGCAAGGTGGTTCATACAGCCTACCTTGATCTGGCCAAAGCCTTTGATAACATTCCCACTCAGGAATTATAGAAAAACTCATTAAGCTAGGCATCAACCCCAGTATCACTAGGTGGGTTGCAAAATGGCTCACTGATAGAACCCACAGTGTGATGGCATCTGACTCCAAGTCAGACTGCCAACCAGTCACGAGTGGCATCCCACAGGGATCAGTCCTGAGTCCTCTCCTGTTTGGTATCTACTTCTCATAAGTCCAGGTCAAAACAAAGGGACTCTGGCTGACAAAGTTTGCAGACGATTGCAAGTTAGAACCCATTATTAACTCCCAAGTGATGTTGACATCCTACAGAAATGCCCCACTGAGACCAATGACTGGTGTCAGAACCATGTCCTTAAGCTCATTGCCAAAAAATGTGTCGTCATCCCCTTTGGGAAAAACCCAGTTCCCATGAACTACCACATTGACGGTAGTCCACTGAACACAGAAGGCGTTATAAGAGATCTGGGAACACAGGTTGACAGCAACCTCTCTTTGTACCACCCCACTGCCACTGTGGTCAGAAAGTCCTTCTATGTGGCATATCTCATTACTAAGGGTTTTGCATCCAGGAAGAAAGAGGTCATTGTTTCCCTGTACTCTTCCCTCATTAGACCAATCATTTAGTACAATGCCCCATTTGGCATGTACCTCACTAGACACCTGCAACAACTGGAGAGGCCACAAAAGTACCTCTGAAAGAGGATCCCAGGCCTTAAACATTTGTCCTATATGGATAGACTCAAAAAACTCCTACTATTCTCTGTCTCATATCACCTACTTAGAGGTGATCTCTGCTTGAGTTACAAAGCCATGTTTGACTCAGCCTTGTTAGAAATGCAACATCAAAAGAAACCCCATTCGCTCCGCACCGTATGCTCTAGAGACCTCTACCTTATTATCACAATCAACAGAACATGCAGGAGTGACACATTCATAACCCAAAGACTGCCCATGCTATGGAATAGAATTTCCATACCAGTCAAACAGAGCACCTCACTGGTCCTCTTCAAAAGAAACCTTGATGCATTGATGGGAAATAGAAAATTCACCCTGCGGATCACTCCAGTGGCTCCACTTGACAGAGGCACTGGAAACTAAGGTCGGGTGGCACGATGCCAGAGTAATCCTATGGGCTAGGCTTGTAAAGGCTCTAGGGCCATTAGCCTAGTGCACATCTATGACCCTATGAACCTATGTGGTATGATGCAAGTGCTGACTTTCTCCTCTTGATCAGCTTTTCTGGTCATGGCTGGAGAGTGTGTGCATTCCTATTTGGATATATATATATAAGTGCATCTCTCACAAGTCTGAGTGTTGGGAGGTAAGAGAAGGGGGTTATTGGTGTACATGAGGCAGTTGCTACATTGCCTCAGAATGCCCAAGTTCACCAGGTTAATAGGAGAGAGCACAGGAAACTGACCTTTAGACATGCCTGGAGGGGTGAGCATTAATAATGAGTACTGGAGGTGTTTCCTTGTAGAACATTTAGTGCCGGTAGCACTTTTGTGTGCTACAATAATTGCTGCAAGAAGTCTGGTATGGTAAAGTGCTAGACTAATAAGCTAGCAAAAGTGCAAGAGAGGCGAGAACTATTTATGTTGTTATGGATATGATATAATACTTAAATATCCGGTTGTAGATCCAAAAGTATTTCTTTTCTCTTTTAAATTGCCAACTCTTTTTGTAATTTAATTACACAATTATGTCATTAGTATCTTAATTGCAGGTCAAGCAATTGATTAAGAAACAGTATTTAAGAAAACTGCTCCACCAGCTATGTACTCTGATGAAACCCGGTATGTGACTGGGTGAAAGCGCTAAGTTTTTTCTGTGTATGTTGTCGGTTATTGTTATCGGAATAAACAGAATTTATTTATTTACAAGAGTGGTGCGGTTAACTGCAGTGTTTTCAACAGACTTGTTACCAGTTTTTATTGTTCGTTCTTGGACTTAAGTATTGATATTGAAGCACTTCGGTTTTGCACACTCGTGTTTTACGACCTAAGAAGATTACCGACAGTGTTGATCTACAAGTTTTATTATTTCTATTTTGGTTTGCCTTTATTTTAGGCTGTAGTCTTCTGAGCGAAAACCAAAGGAACTTCGTTTTTAAAACATATATTTTTTCGTGCACGTAATTGTGGTTGCGAGCGAGATGGAGCAGTTATTGGAGCAGCAGTTAGAACTAACTAAAAGGTTGCTGTTAGCTGTAAAAGAACAGGGACACGCAACAGCAACCAGAGAAGCCACTGATTACATCGAGGGTAATAATGTACTTTTATCTGAAGCAGACGAACTGCTTCTTATGTTACACTCTACTCCGGGCACATCGAGGAACCAGCCACCGGCTAGCGGTAGTTCTCAGGAATCTATAGGAGGACGGAATGCACCAAATAGGGCTGTTACCACAAGCCATGCACTTCCGCCGCCGATTTCAGAAGGGAACGCTAGAGATGGCAGCAACAATAGATGGGAGAGAGGACGCCCATTACCCGGTTTGGATATCCTATTGACTGCACCAAGATTATCTATAGCTCAACAGTCGAACGACATGGGGAACTTAAACAAGCAATTGGAGGAGTTTGAGAAACAGCTTAGGAAATACAAAGCACTTCAAATGGACAATGTTTTCCTTGAACGTTCGTTGGAACTTAATCAGGTGCCTAAGGGACTTAGAGTGCTCAAAATACCTTTTGGCTTTGACGACAATGACCTGTTTAAAGAACTTTTGGACATTTATGACAATGCTGGTAAGCAGCTAATGAAACTGACTATTAAAAATAATAATAATAAGTTAATTAAACTAAATGATATTCTATTAAAATTGGATAGTAGCATAAGAAATGATTTACTTTTTGAGCATAACAAATACAGATTAGATAACATCTTAGCCGATATGAATAGATATGTTAGCAAAGGCCTTGATTTTAAAAATAAAAAACTACATAGGGACACAGATGATTATTTTAATAACAGGGCTTACAATCATTTTAAGGAATTTAAAAGACAATGGAGGGGTGGTAACCAGAATCACTCAAGCAATGCAACTAATAATGTAGTGGATGATGACAATTTGCAAGGGGCGAGAAATGATTATGGGTAGAATACTAAGTACAGGAATGACCAGGGACGACAAGATTTTTTAGAAGAACAACCACTAAGGAGATCAGAACGCCTAAAGGGGCGCTACCAGGGGCAAAGACATTATCAGAACAACTACAGGAACAGATAAACGACATAGGTTTACATCACAGAGATCACACAGACAATACTGTACATAGCATAGTATTAAATGACAAAAATGAAAATGTGAAAGTCAATAAGGGGACAGAAATTTATGATTATCCTGTATTTAGCAACAATGAAGTTGACATTTTTTTGGATGAAAACAATGATTCTTTAGAGCTGAATCAAATGAATGACAAACCAGAACTTTTAACCATGCATTGTGAAATATCTACAGAGGCAGGTTTTTCAGTGTATAATTATTCTGACAAAACATTAAATTTAGATTATATATTTCTTTTCAAGAAAGGTTTTAAATTTATTCCTTCATTTAAGCTTGATATTGGTAGAGTCCTAGTAAATCTGAGACTATATACAAGAAAGTTGAATTTAAAAATGTTTTTTCAAAATCACGAGGAAGCATGGAAAAAAGAAGCTAACAGTCTTAGTATAAAGAAAGCTAGTACATTTATACCCCCCAATAATCCAGTAATTCATTTATTTGAAATGTTTTGTGATTCACAAATAAGAAAAGCATGTAAAACTAAAGACATAGTGAATGAAAATTTAACCACAGCAGAGAGGTTCTGTCTTAACGAGCTTTGCTCTAGCAGCAAATATAGAATCATGAAACCAGATAAGGGGGGAGGAGTTGTAATCATGAGTACAGTAGACTATAAAAATAAAATGATGAACATGCTGAACGACGAAACTACATATGCCCGATCTTCAAGGTATGATATGGTTAAAGCACAAACTAAAATTGACTGGCAGCTCTATGAACTACTTATGGATGGATGTATTGATAAAGTTGAACATGATTACTTATTAGTAGAATACCCCAATACACCTAAAGTGTTCGGGATACCAAAAATTCACAAAGATGTGGGCAACCCCCCTTTTAGACCAATAGTAGCAGCAAAACATTCCAAAACGGAGTCCTTGGCACATTTTATTGATATTAGTTGCAAAGAAGTTATAAGTAATATTGCCCACATTTTAAAGGATTCATGGCATTGTTTAGAAAAACTACACGAGAATAGGGATAGGATTTCTACTGACACATATTTAGTTACTATTGATATTATTAATTTATTTTCAGTCATACCTCATGATATAGGACTTGAGTTGTTTGAAAAAAGTTTATTGAGTTATGGTAATCAGCATACTGTTAAAAGAAAAGTATTAACGGATTTCATGGAAATGATTCTTTTTAATAACTTTTTTCAACAAGATGGTGAATATTTTAAACAGGTGTCAGGAGTTGCGATGGGAGCAAGGTGTGCACCGGTGTATGCCAACTTAGTCCTGGCAGAATGTGAACAACAACATGTATTTAATTGCACATTTTGGTCCAAAGTAGTTCTTTACTTAAGATTTCTGGACGACATCTTAGTAATTTGGAAAGGGAATATAGAAGAAATGAAGGATTTTATTGATTATTTAGGAAAAACAACTTCCTTCCTAAAATTCACTTACAATATAAGTAAAGACAAATGTGAATATCTAGATATTAACATTTATAAAAAAGAGGGGACAATAGAATCTAACATATTCCGCAAAAAAACATTTTCAAATTCGTATTTGCATTTTAAAAGTTGTCATCCTTATTTTCAGAAAAGAAATTTAATAAAAGGACAAATGATTAGGTTGTCGAGAATAATAAGTGAGGACGTTATTTTCACTAGTGAGTTAGATTTTTTATGTAAAATGTTTTCGGAAAGAGATTATCCTGACAACCTCATCGCTAGTTTGAAAGAGGAAATTATACAGAAAAGACATGAACATTTTAAGCCTATATTAAAAATTGGTAAAAAAGGGATGAAAAAAACAACCTCCACAGACAAAAATATGGCATGTTCATTGACATTACCATACAACGACGATACTAAAGTTATAGTGGAGGTAGTAAAAGATGTGTGGGAAAGTGTGTTTAGTAATAACAGTGGAATAATGGATCGAATAGGTGTAACCCCCTCCATTGTATTTAGTAGAGGAAGAAATTTGAAAGAAATACTTGAAACCCAAGAGGCTAACAAAAAATCCTGCATGAAAAAGTGTGGATTTTGCAAGACTTGCAGATACATTAATGATGGGCCATATGTAGCCATAACGGGATACAATAGAGTTATTAGATGTCCAGGTTTTGTGAACTGCAATACGAAACAAGTAATTTATCTAGCGACATGTTTATAATGTGAGGCATTCTATATAGGAAAGACGATTAGAAAGCTGAGAGAGAGAATAAGTGAACATAATAGGGATATAAAAAACAAAAAATCAACAAACGCCTTATATATGCATAGTATAGTATGCCCAACTTTCAAAAAATTTCTGTTCTTTGTAATTGATAGAGTGCCCGATACTACAATAAAAGAAGGAGATGTAAATAACTTGTTGGAAATGAAAGAATGCCTTTGGCAGTTCAGGCTTAACGCCAGTAAAAAACCTGGCATTAATGAATATATATCCATTAGCAGCTTTTTGAGAATGAAATCTTATACTATTTAGTGGTTGAATATTTATTGCATTAACTGTATTTATAGTATTTATTACATATTTATATAAATATTGTTATTTATTTATTATATTTATTTACTTCAATTGTTATACATACATTATTAATAGATTTTAATTTATTATATTTACAATATTTACTAGTTTTATCAATAGTTTTTATTAATAGTTTTTACAAGTATTTTTTTAGATTAGCATCTGTGTATATAGTTCGTAATTTTTTTGATTTTTATGTCATTTTAAGACACGTGCAGGGCCTGTATAGACCTTTATGGTTGTCTGCTTACATATATATTATATATATATATATATATATTTTATATATATATTTTTTCCACCCGCTATAATTAAGATGTAATCAATTAGTAGATTTAGTCTTTATGTTAGGCATCATCCTATTTAATATTATTTATGTTGTTATGGATATGATATAATACTTAAATATCCGGTTGTAGATCCAAAAGTATTTCTTTTCTCTTTTAAATTGCCAACTCTTTTTGTAATTTAATTACACAATTATGTAATTAGTATCTTAATTGCAGGTCAAGCAATTGATTAAGAAACAGTATTTAAGAAAACTGCTCCACCAGCTATGTACTCTGATGAAACCCAGTATGTGACTGGGTGAAAGCGCTAAGTTTTTTCGGTGTATGTTGTCGGTTATTGTTATCGGAATAAACAGAATTCATTTATTTACAAGAGTGGTGCGGTTAACTGCAGTGTTTTCTACAGACTTGTTACCAGTTTTTATTGTTCATTCTTGGACATTGCCTCAGAATGCCCAAGTTCACCAGCTTAATAGGAGAAAGCACAGGAAACTGACCTTTAGACATGCCTGGAGGGGTGAGCATTAATAATGAGTACTGGAG